>NW_024403471.1:0-11869 GCF_007990345.1 Gossypium hirsutum | reverse complement strand
TTTGCTGCTAAGCACCCTCCTAAATTTTTGGTCCGTGCAAAAAGCACCCGACAGAGTTTTTGTTTAATTTTTTCAAAAATTTCAAAAAAAAAAAAAAATTTAAAAAATAAAAATTTGATTTTGACACCTAAACTTTTCCTTAAATTTCATTTTGACCCTTTAAACTTATCTTTAATTTCACTTGACCCTAAACTTTTTCATTAAATTTCCATTTTAATTCCTAAATTTTCTAAAAAAATTACATCTTAGCCCCCAGAAGTTTTGCTTTGCATTTGCGTGAGTTTTGGTCCTTTCAGACAAGTTACCATGATTTGGGGCACCACTTCCAGATTTTTCAGGCCGATAATTACATGGGTGGCTGCTTCCTCCCCACTTTTGCTACCTGCAAAAAGACAGCAAAACCAACTATAAGAAAGGAGTTTTAAACTCGCAAAATAATGAGTACACCCACGAAAAAAAAAAAATAAAAAAAAAAAAAGAGAAAAAGAAGAGGAAAAGGAGAGAAAGACAGAGGAGAAAGGAAAGGAAGAAAGGAGAGCTCCCGATCAGCGGCTTGACGGCGAAGACGACCGGCGACGGCACAAGCGCCGACGTGCGCGGCGCGGGCGGCTAGGGCGCTCAGTGAAGAGAGAAGAAAAAGAAGAAGGAAGAAAAGAAGAGATAGGGAGAAGAAGAAAAAAGAAAAAGAAAAAGGCAAAGAAAAGGAAAAGGAAATAAAAAATATATAATAATAATAATTAGAGCAGTCGGGTCAAACACGATTCCCGACAACGATCGGGAGACCCGAACAAAAAAAAAAAAAAAAAAGAAATTAGGAAAAAAAAAAAGAAAAAAAAAAAGCAAACAAAAAAAACGCCCAATATAAAAAAAAAAAAAGGCCAACAAGGTAAAAAGCCAGCCAAAGCAGCAGCCCACCACGATAAATCAGACCCAGTCCGGCAGTGCAGTCCAGTGCAGTAGGAGGCAGCATCCCAGGTCAATAGAAGCAGGCCAAAGGAAAAAGAAAGAAAAAAGAAAAAGAAAAAGAAAAAAAAAAAAAAAAAAGAGAAAAAAAAAGGGAAAAAAAAAAAAAAAAAAAGGAAAAGAGAAAAAAGAAAAAAAGAAGGCTCGGTGTGTAATTGGTAATTTTGATCGGTCAATCTCGTATTTTGAGCTTTTTGGTAATTTCTCTTTAAACTATTTTTAATTTAATTCGGTATTTGAATGATATTTTTAATATTGTTGATATATGTTTTAAGCATTTTATTTTTGTATTTGATGTTGTTTTATAAGTTTTTTTATTTTATTTTAAAAAATTTAAATAAGGCAACGATCGATTTAAATAAATCGTTGATATCATCGCTATGTTGGGTGAATATCATCGGTTTGTGTTTAATACGATGCCCTTTAAAAAATCGAGATATTCTAAAATTTTTGTTTTTTTTTTTAAATTTTCGTGTTTTAAATTCTACGTTTAAAAATCTTCGTTTTTCAAATTCCAGTTTTCAAAAATTTTCTGTTTTAAAAGTGTTTTCAAAATTCCCATTTTTAAAATTGTTCTTGTTTCAAAAAAATGAATTTCTATTTTCTGTTCAAAAAAATTCGTCGTTTTAATTTTTGTTTAAAATTGAATTTTCGTGTTTTATTTTTTTTTTTTTTTTTTATGTTTTCAAAAAAATTTTGTGTTTTTTTCGTTTTAAAAAAAATTCGTGTTTCAAATTCTGTTTCATTTTTTTTTTAAAAATCGTTTCTATTTTGTTTTTTAAAAAAATGTTTTTCAAAAAGTTGTTGTGTTTTAAAATTCTCGTGTTTCATCGGATCACGATTAATTTAATGGACTCGTATTTTTGAAAATTAAGACAACATGCGTTTAACGAGATACCAATTTTGGGCGTCGCGAGGGTGCTAATACCTTCCTCGCGCGTAACGACTCCCGGACCCTAATTTTCTCTGGATTTTGACGTGGACCTAAAATTGTCTCTTTTTTTAGAAAAGTTTAAAAAAAATTCTTCTAAAAAAGATTTTATTTGGTGTCCGATCACACCTAAAAAAGATCGGTGGCGACTCCTCTTTTGTAAATAAATTTGAAACTTTAATTTTTCAATAATCATTTCAACTAGCGCCTATTGCCAAATTTTAGGTCGCTACAGCTGGCGACTCCCTGGGGATTTTTTTTTCGAGAGTCGAGTCTAATGTTAAACGCGTGTTGTCAAATTTTCAAATTTCTTGTTCAAATTAACATTTAGTCGTGATCCTTAAATTTTTTGTTTTAAAAAATCATGCATTTGCATCGTGTTGTACATATTCTAATTTGTTTTATCAGGTTGTTTTTCAGCTTTAAATTTTTGCGATTTATTTTTGGTTTAGTTTTTTCTAAATAAACGTAAAGGTTTACAAGTTTCTCCCACACACCGTGCACTTGCATTTTTTTTTTGCATAACATGAGCTCTATACCCGGGCTTCGTCCCTGTTAAGAGAAGTAAACGCTACGCCTTCGTGAGTTAACTCGTTCCTCCGCACAGGCTAGTGATACTTTCGGGTTACATATGACTTATGCTTTCGTGAGTTAACTTGTCCCTCCGCATAGGCATAAGTAAATGTAATCCCTCGAATTGATCTCGTAAGCCTATGATGGGCCATGACCGAGGCTCTGTACTAATCTTAGTAGATGACAGTGCAGACGATTCGAGTACCCACCTAGAACCAAACCGCATATAGTGAACCATACGAGCTATCCAATTAGAGCCATGCTGAACCTCTGTCCGCTTATAGTCATTAAAATAAGTACCGGGGAAAATGCCTTTTGCCTTTCATTTACACTGTTTATGCAAAATAATTGGATTGGGTAGTTTATTTGTTTTTCAATTATATTTGTTGTGTTTACTAACTAAGTTGTTTGTTTTTACTTTTATTTTCATCATGCATCATAGGCATCATATTAGGAAGGTGTTGATTAAAGTTGGTTGCAAAAAAACGGGTTTCTGATGGAGGAGTCAATTACACAAATAACCGAGAAGATGCGTGGTTCGGACTGGTCTCTAAAAATTCAGAGAGAAAAGGGGATAGTCTAGTGGAAGGGTGTGTCGCTAATTTGCCCGAACATATAACTGTAAATGTTCGCCAAATAACTTTGAGGATTTGGTTCGAATTTGGAATCAGTGGGATTCAGACACTAGAGACATTTTCACTGAGAGGTATGGAGATATAGCTCACCTGATCACCATCCGTGTAGACGAACAGTTGATTCAAGCCATGGTTCGGTTCTGGGACCCAGCTTATCAGTGTTTCACCTTCAATCAAGAAGACATGACTCCAACCATAGAAGAGTATGCTGCTTTACTCCGCATCGACAATGTACAATTCGGCAAAATATATGTGAAGGAGCCTAAGCGATGACCTTCAAGAAAAAGTTAGTGAGACTGACAGACATGACTGATGCATGGGCCGAAAAACAGATAAAGAAGAAGAATGAAACCATTTGCATTCCATGGTCCTCCCTACGAGATTTGGCTCTGAACCATCCCAACATGCTGAAAGGGTAAATCTATTCGCTTTGGCCATTTACGGTTTGGTCATTTTCCCAAAAGTTCTCGGACATCTCGAAGTTGCAGTAGTTGATTTCTTCGAAAGGTTAAAACAAGGAATCAACCCTGTCCCGACCATCCTAGCCGAGACCTTCAGGTCCCTGAGTAGTTGTCGAAGAAAAGGGGAGGGACGATTTATCGGATGCGCGCAGTTGCTCAATGTTTGGATTTTGAGTCACTTCTGGAAGGTAGAGCGCACTCCGTTCCATATGTTTTCTAAAACATTCTCCCCGCTAGAGCTTACCTCAATAAAGAATGGCCGAAGGAAGTCACCAAGCAACATTGGGTATCAGTTTTTCAGAATCTTCGCGCCGAGAATATAACATGGAGAGCACCCTGGATCCGTCCTTCAGTTCTGCTATACAAATGTGGAAGCCAAGATTGGGTACCTTTACTCGGGTTATGGGGAGGAGTTGGATATGCTCCGCTATTAGTCCAAAGGCAATTTTCTTCGCGACAATTTCTCCCCGCAACTGGAGGATTAGCACAGTTCGAGTTCGCTTTCGCGGGTGAAGGATATATGAAGAGAGTCCGAGACACTGCAAAGTATTGGAAGGAAATTCATTTCATGGAATTAGCTTTGTATGTTGATACCCTTACCCAAGATTACGACATATGGAGGAAACAACGGGTAAATAGTCAGCAAATCTCATCAACAAACTACACCATCCAGAATCCTTTCTCGGAGGAAACGCCGTCTGAGCTAGAAATGGCAAGACAAGAATTCGAACGAGAAAAGGCCAAGATGTCTCGGGACCTTAGTGCCCTTCAAGAAGAAAACTATCAACTGAAGATTGAAGTTCAGGTTGAAAGGTCCAGGACTGAAAAAGTACAAAGAGAAGCCGAGATTGTGAGAAACGACTTAAGGGACCTTCATTTGGAAAACAAGAAATTAAGAAACACTATAAAGAATAGCGGGTTGGGCAAGTCGACAGCAGAATGGAAGGAAGAAATTAGCAATATCAAGGGAGGAATGGAGTTTTGGAAGGGAAAAGCAAAGAAAGAAGAGGAAAAGGCTGCGCGTGCTGTGATAGAGTTAAGAAGGAAGAACGCCAATATGAAATAGTGACTGCAAAATTGGCGAATAGTCAGTCTGAACATCAAGAATTAAAAAGGAAAAACGAGATCTAGAAAATATGCTGCAATCTCGTCAACAACAATTAGATAACCTCTTGAAGGCTCTAGAAGAAAAGAGTGAGCAGTACGATAGGGACATTCACGCGTATGAAGGAACTCTCAAAGAAAAGAAATGCAACTTGACTTCTTGATCAATGAAATTCGTAAAGCGGCTATACAGTTGTTCAATTATCAGATGAAGCCGAAGTTCTCAGTTGCCAATTCCCTCCGAGCCAAAGATCGAGCATATCAGAGTTTTTAGAGCAAGTGAAGAAACAAGGCAATGTGGCTAGGAAATTTGTGTAACTGTTGGAAAAATGAGAACTTTGTGTAATAACTATGTTGATAAATGAAATGCCTAAATATGGGGCTATCTTGAATCAACACCAATTTCTTGCATTTCATTCATAACTGACATTCATTTGACATTCATGCATTCATTCATGCATCAATTCATTCATTGCATATCCCATACTCGTTCGCTGAGGTTAAAACATACAATTCGCAGTTGAAGACTTCAAGACTGGAACCACGTCATCCGTATAAAACGCGCCGACAAGCTAGAGTAATGGAGAATGAATTCAATGAGAGAATTGAAAGGATGGAAAGGGCTCAAAAGGAATTACAAGAGCAACTGGCCAAATCGCAACAAGAGACGAGAGACCTAATGGTGAGATCTCGAGAGGAATCGCTCGAGCAAAGAGATCAGATGGCTAAAATGATGGAGATGATGACAACTTTGGTCAAAGGAAAGGGACCCATGCAGAACTCCGATGTTATGGAACCTCGGTCAAGAATTCACCATGATCAGGATCCATTCTATCCCCCGGGATTCACTCCACCGCCCGCATATACAATACAAAGAGGGTATACTCAAGAGGAACCCACTGGCTTGGAACATCGACCTATGCCACCTGCTCCACCCACTAATTTGGGGCAAGGAATGTTAGCATCGAACCCAGGGGCTAATCCTGCTAATCCACTAGTTCCAGATCTGGATGACCCAACAGAGGTAGCCAAGTTGAAATTGGATAACCATGACGCAAAATATAGGAGTCTAGAGGAAAGACTCAAAGCAATAGAAGGCACTGAAGTCTTCTCCGCACTAGGTGCCAAGGAACTCAGTTTGGTACCTGATCTAATTTTACCTCCGAAGTTCAAAGTGCCTGACTTTGAGAAGTATGATGGGACAAGGTGCCCAAAAGCACATCTCATTATGTTCTGTCGAAAGATGACCGGTTATGTGAACGAGGATAAACTACTCATACATTGCTTTCAAGATAGTCTAACAGGGTCAGCTCTTCGGTGGTACAATCAACTCAGTAGAGAAAAGATTCGATCTTGGAAGGACTTGGCGTCAGCATTTTGCGAGCAGTACAAGCATGTATCGGATATGGTGCCAGACCGTATGACCTTGCAAATGATGGAGAAAAAGCCATCAGAGACCTTTAGACAGTATGCGCAGAGATGGAGAGACGTCTCAGCTCAAGTGGAACCCCCACTAACAAAAACGGAGATAACTGTTCTCTTTATCAATACTTTAAAGGCACCGTTTTATGACAAATTAGTGGGAAGTGCCACGAAAGATTTCGCGGATATTGTAATATCCGGTGAACTCATAGAGAATGCCATCAAGAGCGGTAGAATGGAAGGATCAGAAGGCTCAAGAAAAGCAGCACCCTTAAGGAAGAAAGAGCCAGAAGCCCTCATGGTGGGAACTGGGAGTCGTTACATTCCCAATTCGTATCCTAATCAACCCCGACCTCGAAATTATCCACCCTCGAATTTCCATTATCCCCCTCAAACCCCTTACTACCAAGCACCACATCCGTCCTGCCCCGTATACGCCACGAACAACCAAAGACCCGTCACTACTTTCCCACAAAACACGGTACCCGCCCAAAGCCAACCCAGAAACGAACCAAGACCATCAAGGCATAATCCCGAGATACCGCAATTTACCCCCATCCCTGTGTCGTATGGGGAATTGTACCCAAAACTTTTAGAAAAACAGCTAATTTCTCCCCATTACATGGCACCCCTTAAACCTCCATACCCAAAGTGGTACGATCCAAACGCTAGTTGTGCATACCATGCAGGGAACCAAGGGCACTCTACTGAGAACTGTCTCGCTTTCAAAAGGAGAGTTCAAGGACTCATTGACGCGGGTATCCTACGATTCGATAGTGCTAGTAACGCCACGGGGAACCCGTTCCCTACCATACCGAAGGGAATGTGAGCACAGTGGGGAAAGAGGATGAATGGAAGGTCAGAAGATGTGTGGCAGAAATAAGGACGCCTCTGCAGAAAATCTGGGAGGTATTAGTTAAGAAAGGATTGCTCTGTCACTCTGATAGAGTTTTTGGAGAAGAAGGTCAAAGTTTTTGCAATTTTCATGGGATTGTTGGGCACGACATTCAGTCGTGCAGGACTTTAAAAGGTTACTTCAAGACCGGATGAATAATAAGGAGATCAAGGTCCTTAACAAGAGTGAAGATGCCAATGAAAGAGAAGTATGCGTCTCTGATAGCCAATCATCAGGGCCCCCTTATAGTGCTGATCGACCGTTGGTAATTTATTACGACGCGATGAGAGAGCCATTGAAACCACAGATGGTAATTGAAGTACCATCTCCTTTCCCGTATAAGGACAACAAAACAGTACCGTGGAGATATGATGTTAATATCGTTACACCGGAAGTTGAAAAGTCCAAAGCCATAATTGAAGATGTTGGGGAGGTAGGTCATTTTACTCGAAGTGGACGATGCTATTCTAAAGAAGTTGAACCGGTAAAGAAAAGTAGTGACTCGAAGCAAAAAGGGAAAGCAGTGATGCACGAGGTCGAAGTCGAGCAAGAAATTCCACCCGTGCAAGAAACTAAAAAGCCTGTGAATGAGGAAGAAGCTCAAGAATTCTTGAAATTTATTAAGCACAGCGAATATAGTGTGGTGGAACAACTGAGCAAGCAGCCAGCACGAATCTCAGTTCTATCTCTACTGTTAAATTCAGAGCCACACCGGAACGCTTTATTGAAGGTGTTAAATCAAGCTTACGTGGCCAACAACATATCTGTCGAAAAGCTTGATAGGTGGGTAAACAATCTGAATGCGGACAACTTCATCTCTTTTAGTGATGATGAGATACCGCTAAATGGTAGAGGTTCGATGAAAGCGCTGCATATCACGACCCGCTGCAAGGGCTACATAATACCGAACGTACTCATCGATAATGGGTCAGCATTAAATGTTATGCCATTGGCTAATCAATACCGATAGATTTGTCCTACTTAAAGCCCTGTCATTCCACGGTAAGGGCCTTCGACGGGACGAGGCGTGAAGTCATGGGAAAGATCGAAATCCCTTTGGAAGTGGGCCCCTACATATATGAGGTCGAATTCCAAGTCATGGACATTACACCCTCTTATAACTGCCTTTTGGGAAGACCTTGGATTCATTCTGCTGGAGCAGTCCCATCATCCCTCCATCAAAAAGTGAAATTCATCATGGATGGTTGTTTGGTCACAGTCGAGGGCGAAGAAGACATCATCGATCTATCTCTGCTGATGCGCCATATCTGGAAGTAAGCAAGGATGCAGTGGAATGTTCCTTTCGATCCCTTGAATTCATCAATGCCACTTTCGTCGCTGAGGGAAATAGAATTCAATGCCAAAACTGTCGAGAAATACCAGATGGGTGTCAAGTTGACCGTAGGAAGGGGAGCTCGTGCGAGAAGAGGTTTAGGGAGATATATGCAAGGAATAGTGAGGGCTTTAAGCCAGTGCACCACAAGGCCCGATACGGTTTGGGGTTCCAGCCTGACATGCGCCAAAGAAGAAGACAGTGGAAGAAGGATCAAGAAAGAAGAATTGCAAGAACTTTGGGCCGAGAACCAGAATGGGAACCAATAGAGTACCCTCCTTTGTCAAAAACATTTACATCTGCGGGAATGATGTACCCTGGACAAGAGGATCCACGAAACATGTTGGGATTAATTGAAAAGGATTTTCAGAATGTTAGTATAAATGTCATTGACAAAGAAGCTGGTGCAAGTAAAGATGTCTCGAGGATACGCCCTTGCCCTCCTGGTTTCATGTTGAACAATTGGATTGCTGAGGAGCTTCTTGTAGTTTATAAGCCTTCAGAGTAATGCTAAACATCAACCTTCTATTGTGTCCTTAGATATAATAGATTTCTTTTGTAAGAGTTTGCATTCGCTCTTTATCATTTAAATGAATATCAATGAAGATGCATTTTGTCACGATTTTTCGCATTATCACTAATTTCATAATCATTTTCTCATTTCATAGCCTATCCTTACATTTGCCTCATTGCCATGACATAACATTTTGTTTGTTGTTTCCATACTTGGATGTCCCCGATACTTCCTTTTCCATTCAACTTTCAGGTGCTCAGATATTGACGACATGAATAAGCCCGTTACGAATCTTGAAATTGATTTTGAGAAGGCTGTTTGCTTAGGAGAATTTGAAGCCGAAGAAAATGCTGAAGATTATGTCTCGTCTCCTGAATTGTTAAGAATGGTGGAACAAGAGGATAAACAGGTTCTGCCTCATGAAGAATCTGTAGAAACAATAAATTTGGGCACTGAAGAGAGGAAACAGGAAGTGAAGATTGGGACTTCTATTTCAGAAAGTACCAGGCGTAGTTTGATCACTTTACTCCGCGAATACAAAGATGTTTTCGCGTGGTCATACCAGGACATGCCAGGGCTAGATGAAGATTTAGTGGTCCATAAGCTCCCATTAAACCAGAATGCAAGCCCATCCAGCAAAAATTAAGACGGATGAGGCCCGAAATGCTGTTGAAAATAAAAGAGGAAGTCAAGAAGCAATTTGACGCTGGCTTCCTACAAGCCTCCAAATATCCAGAATGGGTGGCTAACATAGTCCCGGTACCAAAGAAAGATGGAAAAGTACGAATGTGCGTGGATTACCGTGACCTAAATCGAGCAAGCCCAAAAGATAATTTTCCCTTGCACATATTGACACGTTGGTGGACAACACAGCAAACATTCATTGTTTTCTTTCATGGATGGATTCTCGGGGTTAATCAGATCAAGATGGCTTCTGAGGATATGGAGAAAACTACCTTCATAACAGTGGGGAACGTTCTGCTACAAGTGATGCCATTCGGGTTAAAGAATGCTGGGGCAACATATCAGAGGGCTATGTGACGTTATTCCATGACATGATGCATAAAGAATAGAGGTCTACGTCGACGATATGATGCTAATCTCGAGGAGAAGAAGAGCATGTAATGAACCTCAAGAAGTTGTTCGAAAGGCTGAGAAAGTTTCAGCTAAAGCTTAATCCAGCCAAATGTACATTCGGGGCTACCTCGGGAAAGTTGCTAGGCTTCATTGTCAGTGAAAGAGGTATCGAAGTTGATCCAGATAAAATAAAAGCCATCCAAGAATTACCCCTCCGCGCACGCAAAAGGAAGTTAGAGGATTTTTAGGGAGATTAAATTACATCGCCCGATTTATCGCTCAACTTACCAACCAATGCGACCCAATCTTTCGGCTTCTTCGAAAAACATAACCGGGAGAATGGAACGAGGAATGCCAAGTGACCTTTGATAAGATAAAACAATATTTGTCCAGTCCTCCAGTGCTAGTACCCGCCAACTCCGGGAAGACCATTAATTTTTGTATCTGACAGTGTTCGAAGTTCAATGGGTTGCGTACTGGGACAACATGACGAGTCAGGAAAGAAGAAAAGGCGATCTTACTCATCACAAAAAGTTCACTGAATATGAGGCAAAATATTCGTCCGTTGGAGAATATTGTTGCGCTCTGGTTTGGGTAGCTCGGAGACTCAGACAATATATGTTGTATCACACGACATGGCTAATTTCAAAGCTGGACCCAATAAATACATGATGGAATCGCCGGCACTATCAGGAAGAATGGCACGATGGCAGCTCCTCCTTTCGGAATTGACATTGCCTATGTAGTCGAAGTAATAAAGGGCGCATAGCTGACTCTTAGAACTGAACGACAGAGGAATATGAGCCTTTAAGATTTGATTTCCGGGACTTATGTGCATCCAGATAGAATCGAGTCATCAAGGAAGTCATGGAAGATTGCTTTGATGGTGCGTCAAATGCTTTGGGCATGGAATTGGAGCATCCTAGATACCTCACCAGACGATTTTTATTATCCGTTGGCACTTCGTGCAGCTATCGAACGAAACATCGAGATCTTGGAGGTGTACGGGGACTCAGCCCTAGTGATTTACCAAATCCGTGGAGAATGGGAAGTGAGGGACTCAAAATTGATTAAGTACAGATTTAGTGGCTGGATTGACCAAGGAATTCAAAGAAATAACTTTTCATTACTTCCCACGAGAAGAGAACCAACTGGCTGATGCCCTAGCCACTTTGGCTTCAATGTTCAAAGCAAGTAGAGAAGCAGAAATAATGCCCCTCAAAATGAGCATATACGAGGTCCCTGCACACTGTTGTAGCATTGAGAAAGAAGTAGACGGACGGCCTTGGTTCCATGATATCTTAGAATATATCAAGAATCAAAGGTATCCCGAACAAGCGAATGAGAACGATAAAAGAACAATTAGAAGAATGGCAGCGGGATTTGTTCTTGATGGGGATATCCTGTATAAAAGAGGAAAGGATCAGATGCTTTTGAGATGTGTGGATGATGTTGAAACCAGAAAAATACTTGAAGAGGTCCATGAGGGAATTTGCGGAACGCATGCCAATGGTTTCAATATGGCCAGAAAGATCATGAGACTCGGTTATTATTGGCTGACAATGGAAAGTGACTGCATCAATGTTGCCAGAAAATGCCACAAATGTCAAATCTACGGCGATAAAATTCATGTAGCCCCTTCACCCCTTCATGTCATGACTTCTCCGTGGCCTTTTTCTATGTGGGCATGGATGTCATAGGGCCAATTTCTCCAAAAGCTTCAAATGGACATCGATTCATTTTTGTGGTTATCGATTACTTCACAAAATGGATTGAAGCCGCTTCGTTTGCCAATGTGACGAAGACTGCAGTGTGCAAGTTTTTGAAAAAGGAAATCATTTGCCGATATGGTTTGCCTGAAAGAATCATCTCAGATAATGCCACGAATCTGAACAATAAGATGATGAAAGAAGTGTGCGAGCAGTTCCAAATAAAGCATCATAATTCCTCGCCCTATCGCC
>NW_024403470.1:0-11894 GCF_007990345.1 Gossypium hirsutum | reverse complement strand
TGACAATTGAGGTTGTGGAACTGTGGAGTTTACCATTAAATGCGCATCGTACATGTCATGCATCATACGAAGAAATAAATTAGGTGCTCCTTCTCTAGATTCTTACGGTCCAGGTTCATTCCGCGTACTTTCCTCGTTAGTAGGTGGAATAGAACTTTCTACCTCATTAGAACCTACTTGATTAGATCCCGACAACATCTTTTACCTATATAAGAACATTTCAAAGATAATCAAAAGCTATCACACTATCTCCGGTTAGTCAAGTGTCATATATTTCTAGACTCTATCCATGCTAAGTTTAGTCTGAGAATCGACTAAATTTTTTCTCTAATACCACTAAACGTAACACCCCTAACTGTATTCGTCACTCAACTAGGGTTACAGAGCATTACCATAAAATCGTAAATAAAAAATTCATTTTCAAACATTAGATAAATCATAGCATAATTCATTGAAACACATGCATATTATCCCTTAATCGAGTCCTCAAAGCCTTAAAAAATTTTAAAAATGATCCCGACTAAATCGAGAACATATGAAACCTTGAGGAAAAAGTTAGAAAAAATGCACACTACAAGGGTCACACTTTCTAACTTTATACATGGTCACTCTATGAGCACATTGCTTACTTGAACCTTGATGGTGAGGAGATTGAGGTTGTGGAACTGTGGAGTTTACCATTAAATGCGCATCGTACATGTCATGCTTCATACGAAGAAATTAATTAGGTGCTACTTCTCTAGATTCTTACGGTCCAGGTTCATTACGCGTACTTTCCTCGTTAGTAGGTGGAATAAAACTTTCTACCTCATTAGAACCTACTTGATTAGATCCCGACAACATCTTTTTCCTATATAAGAACATTTCAAAGATAATCAAAGCTATCACACTATCTCTGGTTAGTCAAGTGTCATATATTTCTAGACTCTATCCATGCTAAGTTTAGTTGAGAATCGACTAAATTTTGCTCTGATACACTAAACATAACACCCTACCGTATTCGTCACTCAAATAGGGTTACAGAGCATTACCATAAAATCGTAACATAAAAATTTATTTCCAAACATTAGAAAAATCATAGCATAATTCATTAAACACATGCATATTATCCCTTAATCGAACCCGGAAGGCCTTAAAAAATTTTAAAAATGACCCGGACTAAATCGAGAACATATGAAACCTTGAGGAAAAAGTTACAAAAAATGCACACTACAAGGGTCACACTTTCTAACTTTATACATGGTCACTCTATGAGCACATTGCTTACTTGAACCTTGATGGTGAGGAGATTGAGGTTGTGGAACTGTGGAGTTTACCGTTAAATTCGCATCGTACATGTCATGCATCATACGAAGAAATAAATTAGGTGCTACTTCTCTAGATTCTTTCGGTCCAGGTTCATTCCGCGTACTTTCCTCGTTAGTAGGTGGAATAAAACTCTCTACCTCATTAGAACCACTTGATTAGATCCCAACAACCTCTTTTCCTATATAAGAACATTTCAAAGATAATCAAAAGCTATCACACTATCTCTGGTTAGTCAAGTGTCATATATTTCTAGACTCTATCCATGCTAAGTTTAGTCTGAGAATCGACTAAATTGTTGCTCTGATACCACTAAACATAACACCCCTAACCGTATTCGTCACTCAAACAGGGTTACAGAGCATTACCGTAAAATCGTAACATAAAAAATTCATTTCCAAACATTAGATAAATCATAGCATAATTCATTAAACACATGCATATTATCCCTTAATCGAGCCCTCAAGGCCTTAAAAAATTTTAAAAATGACCCCAGACTAAATCGAGAACATATGAAACCTTGAGGAAAAAGTTAGAAAAAATGCACAGTACAAGGGTCACACTTTCTAACTTTATACATGCTCACTCTATGAGCACATTGCTTACTTGAACCTTGATGGTGAGGAGATTGAGGTTGTGGAACTATGGAGTTTACCATTAAATTCGCATCGTACATGTCATGCATCACACGAAGAAATTAATTAGGTGCTACTTCTCTAGATTCTTACGGTCCAGGTTCATTACGCGTACTTTCCTCGTTAGTAGGTGGAATAAAACTTTCTACCTCATTAGAACCTACTTGATTAGATCCCGACAACATCTTTTTCCTATATAAGAACATTTCAAAGATAATCAAAAGCTATCACACTATCTCTGGTTAGTCAAGTGTCATATATTTCTAGACTCTATCCATGCTAAGTTTAGTCTGAGAATCGACTAAATTTTTCTCTAATACCACTAAACGTAACACCCCTAACTGTATTCGTCACTCAACTAGGGTTACAGAGCATTACCATAAAACCGTAATATAAAAAATTCATTTTCAAACATTAGATAAATCATAGCATAATTCATTGAAACACATGCATATTATCCCTTAATCGAGCCCTCAAAGCCTTAAAAAATTTTAAAAATGATCCCGCACTAAATCGAGAACATATGAAACCTTGAGGAAAAAGTTAGAAAAAATGCACACTACAAGGGTCACACTTTCTAACTTTATACATGGTCACTCTATGAGCACATTGCTTACTTGAACCTTGATGGTGAGGAGATTGAGGTTGTGGAACTGTGGAGTTTACCATTAAATGCGCATCGTACATGTCATGCTTCATACGAAGAAATTAATTAGGTGCTACTTCTCTAGATTCTTACGGTCCAGGTTCATTACGCGTACTTTCCTCGTTAGTAGGTGGAATAAAACTTTCTACCTCATTAGAACCTACTTGATTAGATCCCGACAACATCTTTTTCCTATATAAGAACATTTCAAAGATAATCAAAAGCTATCACACTATCTCTGGTTAGTCAAGTGTCATATATTTCTAGACTCTATCCATGCTAAGTTTAGTTTGAGAATCGACTAAATTTTTGCTCTGATACCACTAAACATAACACCCCTACCCGTATTCGTCACTCAAATAGGGTTACAGAGCATTACCATAAAATCGTAACATAAAAATTTATTTCCAAACATTAGAAAAATCATAGCATAATTCATTAAAACACATGCATATTATCCCTTAATCGAACCCGGAAGGCCTTAAAAAATTTTAAAAATGACCCCGGACTAAATCGAGAACATATGAAACCTTGAGGAAAAAGTTACAAAAAATGCACACTACAAGGGTCACACTTTCTAACTTTATACATGGTCACTCTATGAGCACATTGCTTACTTGAACCTTGATGGTGAGGAGATTGAGGTTGTGGAACTGTGGAGTTTACCGTTAAATTCGCATCGTACATGTCATGCATCATACGAAGAAATAAATTAGGTGCTACTTCTCTAGATTCTTTCGGTCCAGGTTCATTCCGCGTACTTTCCTCGTTAGTAGGTGGAATAAAACTCTCTACCTCATTAGAACCCACTTGATTAGATCCCAACAACCTCTTTTACCTATATAAGAACATTTCAAAGATAATCAAAAGCTATCACACTATCTCTGGTTAGTCAAGTGTCATATATTTCTAGACTCTATCCATGCTAAGTTTAGTCTGAGAATCGACTAAATTGTTGCTCTGATACCACTAAACATAACACCCCTAACCGTATTCGTCACTCAAACAGGGTTACAGAGCATTACCGTAAAATCGTAACATAAAAAATTCATTTCCAAACATTAGATAAATCATAGCATAATTCATTAAAATACATGCATATTATCCCTTAATCGAGCCCTCAAGGCCTTAAAAAATTTTAAAAATGACCCCAGACTAAATCGAGAACATATGAAACCTTGAGGAAAAAGTTAGAAAAAATGCACAGTACAAGGGTCACACTTTCTAACTTTATACATGCTCACTCTATGAGCACATTGCTTACTTGAACCTTGATGGTGAGGAGATTGAGGTTGTGGAACTATGGAGTTTACCATTAAATTCGCATCGTACATGTCATGCATCACACGAAGAAATTAATTAGGTGCTACTTCTCTAGATTCTTACGGTCCAGGTTCATTACGCGTACTTTCCTCGTTAGTAGGTGGAATAAAACTTTCTACCTCATTAGAACCTACTTGATTAGATCCCGACAACATCTTTTTCCTATATAAGAACATTTCAAAGATAATCAAAAGCTATCACACTATCTCTGGTTAGTCAAGTGTCATATATTTCTAGACTCTATCCATGCTAAGTTTAGTCTGAGAATCGACTAAATTTTTTCTCTAATACCAATAAACGTAACACCCCTAACTGTATTCGTCACTCAACTAGGGTTACAGAGCATTACCATAAAATCGTAATATAAAAAATTCATTTTCAAACATTAGATAAATCATAGCATAATTCATTGAAACACATGCATATTATCCCTTAATCGAGCCCTCAAAGCCTTAAAAAATTTTAAAAATGATCCCGCACTAAATCGAGAACATATGAAACCTTGAGGAAAAAGTTAGAAAAAATGCACACTACAAGGGTCACACTTTCTAACTTTATACATGGTCACTCTATGAGCACATTGCTTACTTGAACCTTGATGGTGAGGAGATTGAGGTCGTGGAACTGTGGAGTTTACCATTAAATGCGCATCGTACATGTCATGCTTCATACGAAGAAATTAATTAGGTGCTACTTCTCTAGATTCTTACGGTCCAGGTTCATTACGCGTACTTTCCTCGTTAGTAGGTGGAATAAAACTTTCTACCTCATTAGAACCTACTTGATTAGATCCCGACAACATCTTTTTCCTATATAAGAACATTTCAAAGATAATCAAAAGCTATCACACTATCTCTGGTTAGTCAAGTGTCATATATTTCTAGACTCTATCCATGCTAAGTTTAGTTTGAGAATCGACTAAATTTTTGCTCTGATACCACTAAACATAACACCCCTACCCGTATTCGTCACTCAAATAGGGTTACAGAGCATTGCCATAAAATCGTAACATAAAAATTTATTTCCAAACATTAGAAAAATCATAGCATAATTCATTAAAACACATGCATATTATCCCTTAATCGAACCCGGAAGGCCTTAAAAAATTTTAAAAATGACCCCGGACTAAATCGAGAACATATGAAACCTTGAGGAAAAAGTTACAAAAAATGCACACTACAAGGGTCACACTTTCTAACTTTATACATGGTCACTCTATGAGCACATTGCTTACTTGAACCTTGATGGTGAGGAGATTGAGGTTGTGGAACTGTGGAGTTTACCGTTAAATTCGCATCGTACATGTCATGCATCATACGAAGAAATAAATTAGGTGCTACTTCTCTAGATTCTTTCGGTCCAGGTTCATTCCGCGTACTTTCCTCGTTAGTAGGTGGAATAAAACTCTCTACCTCATTAGAACCCACTTGATTAGATCCCAACAACCTCTTTTACCTATATAAGAACATTTCAAAGATAATCAAAAGCTATCACACTATCTCTGGTTAGTCAAGTGTCATATATTTCTAGACTCTATCCATGCTAAGTTTAGTCTGAGAATCGACTAAATTGTTGCTCTGATACCACTAAACATAACACCCCTAACCGTATTCGTCACTCAAACAGGGTTACAGAGCATTACCGTAAAATCGTAACATAAAAAATTCATTTCCAAACATTAGATAAATCATAGCATAATTCATTAAAACACATGCATATTATCCCTTAATCGAGCCCTCAAGGCCTTAAAAATTTTTAAAAATGACCCCGGACTAAATCGAGAACATATGAAACCTTGAGGAAAAAGTTAGAAAAAATGCACACTACAAGGGTCACACTTTCTAACTTTATACATGGTCACTCTATGAGCACATTGCTTACTTGAACCCTTATGGTGAGGAGATTGAGGTTGTGGAACTATGGAGTTTACCATTAAATTCGCATCGTACATGTCATGCATCATACGAAGAAATAAATTAGGTGCTACTTCTCTAGATTCTTTCGGTCCAGGTTCATTCCGCGTACTTTCCTCGTTAGTAGGTGGAATAAAACTCTCTACCTCATTAGAACCCACTTGATTAGATCCCGACAACATCTTTTACCTATATAAGAACATTTTAAAGATAATCAAAAGCTATCACACTATCTCTGGTTAGTCAAGTGTCATATATTTCTAGACTCTATCCATGCTAAGTTTAGTATGAGAATCGACTAAATTGTTGCTCAGATACCACTAAACATAACACCCCTAACCGTATTCGTCACTCAAACAAGGTTACAGAGCATTACCATAAAATCGTAACAAAAAAAATTCATTTCAAAACATTAGATAAATCGTAGCATAATTCATTGAAACACATGCATATTATCCCTTAATCGAGCCCTCAAGTCCTTAAAAATTTTTAAAAATGATCCCAAACTAAATCGAGAACATATGAAACCTTAAGGAACAAGTTAGAAAAAATGCACAGTACAAGGGTCACACTTTCTAACTTAATACATGGTCACTCTATGAGCACATTGCTTACTTGAACCTTGATGGTGAGGAGATTGAGGTTGTGGAACTATGGAGTTTACCATTAAATTCGCATCGTACATGTCATGCATCATACGAAGAAATAAATTAGATGCTACATCTCTAGATTCTTACGGTCCAGGTTCATTCCGCGTACTTTCCTCATTAGTAGGTGGAATAAAACTCTCTACCTCATTAGAACCCACTTGATTAGATCCCGACAACATCTTTTACCCATATAAGAACATTTCAAAGATAATCAAAAACTATGTGACAGCCCAAAATTGACCCTAGTCGGGAAGTGGTTTCGGGAACACAAAACCGAGTCATAAAAATAATTGATTTCCATATTCTATGCTTATTATGTGTGTACATGAGTATGTGGAAGTTTCATTCTCCAATTTTGCCAATTGCATGAGAAATTATTAAATAGGGATTGATTTGAGACATGGTGAAAATATGATAGGCTAATTTAAAATGGTCTATTAATGCATGTTGTGAAAATGATGGGTTTGCATGTCAAATTACCCAAAATTTGAGCTAGTGGTTGACCATGCTATGGGTGGAAACATGTTGGGAACATGTTGGCCTAGTGAGGTATGTGGGAAAAAAATAAAATAAGGGGCATGGGCATAAAATAATGAAAAGGAGTATGATGAATACAAAAAAAAATGTGTGTAGTTGTTTTCCCCCCCATTGCCGTGAGCTAAAGAAAAGAAAGGAGAAAATTTTTGTTCATCCTTTCTCATCTTCATTTAGCCGAAACTAGAAAGAAAAAAACAAAGAAAATAAATGCTCATCCTTTGGTTCATCCTTGGCCAAAAATTTTAAGGAGGAAGGAAGAAGAAAGGTTGAAGAGGTTCAGCCATGCATGTAGCTAGGCTAAGGTATGTTTGATGATGTTCCATGAGATGCATGCATGTTTTAGTTGTTAGCTTGAGTTCTACCTAGCCCATGGTCTAAATCTTGCTATGTGATGGAAATGACACTCGGCCATGGATGCATCATTCTTGGTTGATGTTTGATGTTGTGGTGATGAGGCATGAGGATGAGTTAAGATTCGGCCTAGGTGGAGTTTGTGTTAATGCCATTGCATGCTAAATATGAAGCTTGTTAATGATGCATGTGATGGTGGCTTGATGATTCTTGAACCTCCTTTTTAGCATTTTTGAGTGAGCACATATGTGCATTGGTTGCTAAATGGAGAAGAATCGGCTAGCAAGTTGTGTGCTAAGGCCGAATATAACTTTTGCATGTTAATGAGCAATGCATGTGTTAAATTGATGGAAAGGGAGAGGATGCTTTACTAGTGTGTATATGTGTGTATTAGCCAAGTTTTGAACTTGAAACAAAAGGGTGTTTAGTCAATACAAGTGACCATACTTGTAGAATGTATTAAGTGTTGAAGTCGGCCCCAAAATAGACATGCATATTCGGCCAAGGGGAAAAAATTAGCTAAAATGTTGAGTTTGATTCATGATTCCGTACATATGTGACTTTAATGTCTAATGTATAAATATGGGCTAAGTGCCTTGTGTTCCTCTTTTCGATGCTCAAATGATTAAATCAATTTATTTGTTTAATTAAGCTCAAGAGCAAAGGGGAACTAAATCCGATAAAGGGAAGGAAAAAATGGTCGAATAGCTATCGGAATCGTTCGACAACACCCGAGGTAAGTTCTTGAGTAAAAGAGCTTAAATTATGATGTGATTAGATCATGTTTTAAGCAAATTAAAATCATGCTCTTTGTGTGGCTATTGAGCCGAATTTGCAAGAATGATAAATGTCTTGTGTTTGAGTTTTGCTAACGAAAATGAAATACGAATGGGCCATGATTTATTGTTAAATGTGCATGGTTATTTGAATGATGTCCGGGCTAAGTCCCGAAGGCTTTGTGCTAAGTGACAATATCCGGACCAAGATCCGAAGGCATTTGTGCGAGATACTAATTCCGGGCTAAGCCCGAAGGCATTTGTGCGAGATACTAATTACGGGCTAAGCCCGAAGGCATTTGTGCGAGTTACTAAATCCGGGTTAAGTCCCGAAGGCATTTGTGCGAATTACTATAACCGGGCTATGTCCCGAAGGCATTTGAACGAGGAGCTATATCCGGTTAAATTCCGAAGGTACGTGATTTGGGAATGAATGAACTTGCTGTAAAATTCCAGTTAATACTCTCGAAACATCCCAACATTGAGGTATGTTTCGTATGTGCTTGAATTTAGTTGAGCCCTTACAAATAAGTATTCGCTCAGTTGATAAATGAGCTACCGGCCTTTGGCTGAGTTGATCTTTTGTGTATGTACATAAGGGTTGATAATGTGAAGCAAGTACGATATCGTAAATTTGTGCATATGAAATTATCCGTTTAGCTATATGAATGCTATACTTTTGTTGTGCTGGAATTCCTTGCTCAAAACTTACTAAGCATAAATTGCTTACTCCGTTTCATTGCTCCTTTGTTTTATAGATTTGGTTCTCCAGCTATCGGACTCGGGATCTTGAGGTCAAAGTCGCCCACACTATCAAAGCCCCCTTTTGGTACAATTTTGGTTGAATTTCGAAATGGCATGTATAGGACTACCCGTTTGTTGTGGGTCGTGGACCCTTTGGACTTGTATAAATTTTGGATAGCCATGCGAAAATGGCTTATATGTGTTTGAGTATATTGTTATAATCATTTGGTGTGGATATGCTTGACAAGGATTGGCCATGGGGATGGTTAATCACTTCCATAAATTGTGCTATTTATGCAAAAAGGGCTAGTTGAATCATGGAAACCATGAAATAGGTAAAGTCTACCTTAAAGGCAGATGTTGACAGCAGCAGTGATGTAGATTTAGAAAATCACTAAAAATAGTAGGAAGGGAATTAAATAGTGAATAAATTATGTAAACAAACCTTGATGAATCTACTTTCATAGGAAAGTAATGAAACAATCATACGGACAGTATGTTAAGAGATATTCAGGTTCTCGTGAGACAGGGCCAGAACGGTTTCTGGATTTCCTATTCCGACTTTGGAAATTCATTATAAATTAACCAGAGATAATTAGGAGTCATACCATATATGGATAGATTCCTCTCTGAGTCTAGTTTCTATAGAAACAAACGGCATCAGTATTGAAGCCCTGTACAGGGAGATATCCAAGTCGTAATGCGCAAAGGTCAGGGTAGTCGATCCCTGTAACATGAGAGAATTTGACTAATAAACTGTACTAATTGACCCGACCAAAAATTCTAGAAAAAAATATGTAGATGGGCATATGAGTCTAGTTTCAGGGAAAATTTACGGAACTGGATTCCGAGTTGTGAAACTCAAGATATGATTTTTAAAGCGACTAGTACGCAGATTGGCAGTGTCTGGGAAATTTTTTTTATAAGGGGCTTAAAGTCTGTTAACACCTCGTGTTCGACTCCGGTGTCGGTCTCGGGTTCGGGGTGTTACATTTGATTGGTATCAGAGCTACGATTTAGTCGATTCTAGGACTACCGTAATGCGTTGGGTCTAGCTATACATGCCATTTTATGTGATTACTTGATAGTGTGGTGATTTCTGACAATTGTAAATGTGTTTATTTATAGTAATGGATCCTGATCCCGACCGAGAGGTAGCAGATGATCTTGAGAGTGTAGCGCTTGCTCCCTCACAAGGGACAGCGCCGGCGGACTCTCAACCTAATGCTAGTAACCCGAATGAGGAAGCTAGACAGGCTTTCTATAGCGTGATGAATGATTGGTTCAACCAATACATTCGAACTAATACGGCTGTTCCACAACCTCCATTCCCGACTAATACCACCCCCGCACCTACAATACCTCCGGTAACTGACCAAATAAGATCAAATAAGCCCCCAGTTGACAGAATCCGAAAACATGGGGCTACTGAATTTAAGGCTACGGATAGCGACGATGCCGAGCAAGCTGAATTTTGGTTGGACAACACTATCCGGGTACTCGATGAGCTATCTTGTACACCCGATGAATGCCTAAAGTTTACTATCTCCTAGCTACGCGATTCTGCCTACTATTGGTGGAGTACTCTGACTTCTGTTGTGCCCCGAGAGCAAGTAACTTGGGAGTTTTTCCAAACTGAGTTTCGGAGAAAGTATATCAGTCAGAGATTTGTTGATAAAAAACGGAAGGAATTTCTTGAGCTTAAGCAAGGTTTTATGTCAGTTACTGATTACGAGCGAAAATTTGTTAGACTTAGTAGATACGCTCGGGAATGTGTTTCGTCCTAGGCTATTATGTGTAAACGCTTCGAGGATGGGATGAATGAAGATATAAAAATGTTCGTTGGCGTTCTTGAAATACGAGAGTTCGTAGTACTTGTCGAGCGAGCTTGTAAAGCCGAAGAGCTTAGAAAAGAAAAACAAAAAGTTGATGAGGGAACTGGAGAGTTTCGTAAAAGATCTTCGGGAAAGTCTCTTCAACAGGCATCGAAGAAATTTCGAGATGATGTGGGCTGGTCGAGAGGCACTTCGGGCCTTTTTAGACGAGATCGTGATCGACCCCCTGTGGGTACACGAGGCACTTCGGTCGCCAGTGTTGGGAATGAACGTCGAGACAGAATGAAATGTCGATATTGCGGTAAATGGCATTCGGGGAGTTGTAGATTCCTTGACCGCTCCTGTTACAAGTGCGGATCGGTTGACCACTTCATTAAAGATTGCCCGAGGTTGTCTGAACAGAATGTAAATCAGAGTGGGAAACCGGGTGCTACCACTGCTCGAGGTAGACCATCTGGAAATACGGGCAATGCTGGTGGTGGTCAGAGAGGATCTAGAGATCCTACGACCAGATCCGAGGCTCGTGCGCCTGTTAGAGCTTATGCTATACGTGCCTGCGAGGATGCTTCTTCGCCTGATGTTATTACCGGTACTTTTACTCTCTTGGATACTAATGTAATTGCTTTGACTGACCCCGGTTCTACTCATTCTTACATATGTGAAACCTTAGCATCCAGTAAGACTTTACCTATTGAGTCTACTGAGTTCGTAATTCGGGTGTCAAATCCCTTGGGTCGTTACGTGCTTGTCGACAAAGTGTGTAAGAAATGTCCCCTAGAAATTCGAGGTTCCTGTTTTCCGGCGGACTTGATGCTTTTGCCGTTTGATGAATTTGATGTTATTCTTGGTTTGGATTGGTTGACCGCGCATGATGCGGTTGTGAATTGCAAAAGCAAGACTATTGATTTGAGGTGCGCAAATAACGAAGTAATCCGAGTTGAGTCTACGGACTTGGAGGGGATGCCAGCTGTAATATCAGCATTGTTGGCCCAGAAATATGTAAGAAAAGGATGCGAAGCATACCTTGCGTATGTACTGGATGACAAAGAATTAGACAAGAAACCCGAATCTGTGCCGGTGGTTTGTGAATACCCGGATGTTTTTCCTGAAGAATTACCGGGTTTACCACCTATTCGGGAGGTAGAGTTTGGTATTGAGCTTGTACCTGGACTACGCCGA
>NW_024403469.1:0-11911 GCF_007990345.1 Gossypium hirsutum | reverse complement strand
AAGTTTAATTGTATTCAGATTCTGACGTCCCCTTTGTGTTCTTATCACCTCACATGGATCGACGGAATTTTATTTGATGTTTAGCCATCACTTTAAATCGCTAAAAAAGAGACGCACGCAAGTGATATACAGCCATTTGATTAGCCTCCGACTGAAGAGTTCAGATTGAACGACACTTTGGGGGTCATAGGCTACGATAAAATAAATGACGAATTTTTAATTCCAACTCAACGTGGATATCTTGACGTTGTCGAGACAATTTTAATTGATTGTTATTAAGTATTCTCCACAAGTAATGCAGTGCTTGACTTTTTTGTCTTTGTATAAATGAAAGTGTTACAATTTCGATTTTTGCTTTCTCGATGGCCTGCATGATTGGCAGTTATGCTAAAAGCATCAATCAAGTCCGTTACCGAATTTCGGAATTACTTTTCACTGAGTTTTTCAGGCCGAATACAAAAGCAATAAACGCGAATCAATGTCATTTAGGGAAACGATCTCTATACTTTGGATGCTGGTCGCTTTACGTTCATCATGTTGAAATCTCAAGTACAATTCTTGGCCTTCCGTTAAGACTCTTGATCACGTTATTGGTCTTTGACTCCAAGATGCAAGGATAGGACTAAGGATGCTAGTGGTTGTTGCATTAAAAGCGAACCAAGCATGGAGCACATAAACACCAGTCTTCTTAAAGATTTCACTTTAATTTAGATTTCTTGTTCCATGATGTCTAGAGTAATGTTCAGTTAAATCGTACACGGTATTTCGTTTAGAGAAAATATAAAGTTCGTAACACAACTACGTATCGGTTTTGACCATACAGTTTTGCTATCACTTGCACTTCATTAAATCATTAGAGGCTCATATAATTCTATCATAAAGTAACAATGATATATATAGTGGATAACAAATATACTGTTATGACTAAAAATACAATTTTCATAATATGATTCTATAGAAATTGATGTATTTGTATTCATATATACAGAAAATTAGTAAAAGAAAATATGAAAACCTTAATTTGAAATTCCAACCTTTATTCCAAGCGAATATCAGATTTATCTAAAAATGCCAGAATGACGAGGCTTATAAATGTCGGATTCGAGTTGTATATTTGAATATTATTCTCCTGTTTTAAATCCATCGGAGATGGATTGTCGAGTTGACTTCAAAGACATTTCAGCACAAGGAAAGCACTTGTCGATATTGGCTTTCCCCGACATCAGAAGAAAGACGACTGTTGTTAGAGAGCAAGTTAAATTGACCCACACACTCGAAATGACCCAGTTCCTACTTGAGTATCATCCTCTCAAAAACCCCGCCAATATCGCTCAAGCAAACTTGCTAATGGATATATTGTTGTAAATACCCTTAAAACGAGGAACTTTGTAATTTGATAGCTCATGAATATGGATGTATACAAATCGCGTTAGGGAGATTAAGTCCGTAGCAAAATGTATAGAAATAGTTTCTTCAACTCGCCAATCCATAAGCTATTAAGTTATTCTTTTATGTGATCGCGTCTTGGCTAATCATGTTTTGATCACCAATGCCTCTGATCGACGTACATTGTCCAGTGGTAAGAAGCCGGACGTGAGTATGTAAACTTTGTCTTTGTCGCTGGCAGACGGTTTTAAAACTAGACGAATCAACGTTGCTTACGTCCACTTAAATAAGGAAATTTACCTTATTCGATTATTTATCAGGTAAAATAGCAAAGATTCTCACAATTTTCACTCAATACATATTCTCCGAACGTAGAGAGAAAAACTTCTAGTTATTCGAATGGGACTGAAAGCCACATCAAATGAGAAATTGGGATTTTTTCGTAAAGAACCACTAAAGTTGAAATCGATATAAGAAGACGGTGTGTATCTATTTGTCACTCAAAGCATGCTGCAGAGCGCATCTAATGGTGCTTTCAGCTTCATGAAAACTAAGCACACCCTGATTAGTGCCACTCACATATAATTCAAAGTGAAATTGAATTTGTATAAAGTAGATATCCAGAATTTTTACGACGACACTTCAGGTGACTGTCACACTTCTCCTATTGATGGTGATGCGAGATGATGGGTGGATTTGGTTAGGGCTCATATTTTTTTCAGATATTAGTATTGAAGTCGGATCTTGGACTTTGAATCAAAGAATCTCAGGTCTAGGCCAAGGTCATTGATTGAGATCATTGGTTAGTTGGTGCCGATGTATCCAACATTAAGTGCTGTGTAGACGTTATTGGCATATAGTTACTCATGGAAAAGGACAGACGTGAATAGTAGCAAAAACAACATTCTGTATTGCTTGATAACATTGTAATTTTGGCTTTAATATACTGAACTAGAACAATTGTCTAGTGAGAAGACAGTATTTTAAATAATTTGTATTTCTATGAATAAATCACATGCACGGCGGTTGAGCAACAAGTTACAATGTAGTTGATTTATATAGATTGTTATCGCGTCTAGCTTGCTAACTTAGGTTCTGTATGATTAAACCTAGATCTGGTGCTTGCTACGTTACGGAAATTACCAATTTTTTTTTTTTTTTTTTTTTATTTATTTATTTTTTTTTTTGTTCAAGGTCTGCAAACAAGACGTATCGAAATTCGAATATGATGCCAATAAATGTAATTGGTTCTGAAAGTGAACGTAAATTGAAAATATACTGTGATTTTAAATTCACTTTAGTTCAATATGATGTATTCTAGACCTTGGTGAATTAGTCGTTATAAGATTAGAATCATGAGAAAACCCAGTTTAGCGAAGTCGAGTTTCTGCTATCCAAACTTAATTTCCCGCTCGCTCAAGTTGACTTCTAGTTCTCTGCTGGTAAACGTTGAAGAGTAAACTGGGTTATAGACAGCAATTACAGGACTATTCAATCAGTCCACCGCCATTGTATACCCTACCTATTACCGTCGAAATTTGTTAAAGTCACGTGATACATAATATAAAATCAATTCGTATTTATTTGCGTGGGGTTTTGGTGTAATGACGAGTTCGAGGAGCAATGAAGCGAACTAAATTTCCCTAGTGTCCATGTACTAGGAGATACGTGAAAAGTGAGCAGTAATTTTTACATCACCAAGGCTTTTTCACTTCCCTTAATCATTTGATCTAGATTGGTTTATCATTGTTCTTTTGGTTACAGAAAGAATAAGTAGTGTTAACGCTATTGACAGAAAAGGAATCGTAGATTCTGACTTCAACGTAACGAATGATAAATACAACCTTCCTTGCATTACCTAGGATTTAGAACTTGGTCAAATATTATATCTTCCTGTCAGAAAAAAACTGCAATAGTAAGAAATCCAAGGTAAAATTGAGTCAGAGATGTCACTGTATCTCTATTAAACTATTTGTGATAGTAATCGGTAACCATTTTAACTTTCCTTCCTAAATAATTCTATATCATAAAGGTTTGAAACCTTTCATATAAGGTCTTGAGATTAATGCTAGTATCCAATGACGACTTTTTGCACTTAGATATCCGTCATGGGTGAGAGTAGATTGCCAAGAAGAAAGATTACATACCACAACTAGACGAGTCGTGTGCACCAAGAGTAGAAATAATAGTGTAAAAACTTATGAATTGATGAAAATGATACTGCACCTGGAATGCGAATGAATGAATATTAAAGTAAAATTGAACCTATAAAAATATATACAAGTAGCTCACGAAATTGTAAGAGATTTTACAAGGTACTCGTTTCATCTGTGTTACACAAAAAAATTATAGTTCAACAAGTACAGAACATATCATCACCTTTTGGGATATAAAAGGCAAACACAGCAAGGCAAGAGATACAACTATTTTTCCAAAATATAAATAATATATGTTTACATGTAAGATCGCAAACTGTCAGATTACACGACTAAAGATTGGATTTTCAGACCACCCGTAATCAGGCTGCATTATTACAATCTCTGTGCAGGTAACTTCATTGCATGTTAGACATTCCACAACGTATCCCTGTATTAAAACATATAACATTATCAGCTGGTATTTTAGTTGGTAAATAGCATACCCTGTGCCTCCGCATGCTCAAGTACTGTATGGGATCATTGTCCATACTGAACTCAAAACCCTGCGTAATGGTTTACGTATCAATGAGGAAATAGATAAATATTTAATGTGCATTTAAGATCTTTGTTACCAAAGATATGTCGGATGAATTGATGAGGTCATAACCCCCCACCCCCCCCTGAAAATCCGTCATGATTATAGATAATTATCAACCGCCATGCCCATTAAAGAAACAACTGACTTACTTCTAACAGCTGAATAAATATTTGAATCTGTATATTGACTTTTTGTTATGCTATTGATTACTAACAGTTTTACTCGATCCAATTCTACTGTAAGTACCTCAAAATGCTCTTTTTTGATGTAAAAAGAGTTATCTTCAGACGTTCAGACGTAATCAACCATAAAGAACTAAAAGTAATACTTGTCTGTGAAAGTTACGTATGTAATGTACATATTTATTTTTAAATATATGTAAATAGAAAATGGGGTACCACGTTCGTCTTCACATAGGTTTTGCGTACACTCTCTCTCTCTCTCTATATATATTATATGTATTATATGATGAAGTGGGATAATAGATTCTACTCGTTGACGTTCAGATCTGGACGAGGCGAATTCTTTTACCTCTCATATTACCTTGGTGTTCTCAAGATACTCAGGCTTCCTCCAATTGCAAGCATACCATTATTAATTGTCTCTATAATTAAACATTACCACTGTTGTTCAGTTCCGTATAGGTATGGAACTCTATCAGTTTATTTAACAGTTAGATAAGGTTACGGAACGGTACGGATATTCTACTTTCACCAGTAGCAAGACAATACTAATAGCAATTTTAAATAAATAAAAAATTATGTATTTTTTTTTTTTGTTTTTTTTTTGTTTACATGTTTAAATTGTCAACTTGAGTGCGGTTCACATAATGCGGTTATTACTTATCACACCGTTACTCTTACTTCTTATCGTACTAACCTGTTTGCCCTTATACACGTCCCCATGTTGATTGGCTTGCAAGGAAAGTTTGTTTTAACGATCACATATGTTGCCCACCGACATTTACCCTTTCTTACTCAACATTGTAATATAGATTCTACAGATAAGCCATGTTTGGCGATTATGTGATCATATCATGTCATTCAAAGAAAGTGCACTACGTTGCCATTAAACAAACATCAGTAAATCCATATTCAGCTACCATACGCCGTATGTAATAAACATTTAGATTCACCATGCACGAAGTGTAAGAAAAAAAAATATCTTCATGTAACTAAATAACACAGCATAGGTCAAATATTTACCATAATAAATATTTTTTCTTTATAACGTTTGACAAATACAACAACCATCGAACTTTGATGAGAATAATCAACGTTATTTGTGTATTTATTATCACATTAAATCATTTTAAGACGTGCGTTTATCAAAGTTCCATACCAATTTTTCATTTAATCGTACGTGTGTACCTTGTTCATGTCGTCTGTTGCTAAAAATTAATCATATTTTCTAACAGGAAAGAAAAAATCACGAAAATAAGTAAACCTACAAAAATGATACATACAATATTTGTTTCTCAAGAGAAAAAGTCATTTCAAAGAATAATTCTAGATTTGTACGTCCTTAAAAATGTTTCCAAGAATATGGAGATTAGCCGAGTTCGTTGAATTATATTTTCTTTAATTCTGTTTCCTGTGTATAGAAGAGGTATTACCAATCTATTACTAATCTACCAATATATGAATAGCGTAGACATATCAACTTGTAGCTGGAGGGTACCAAAGGATTCCACCAGTAATACAGGTGGCGATCGTTAAAATCTGTCTTATTTTTCACGCGGCTTCCTAGTTCACGTCATGTTTTTTTCGCCAAAGGGCGTATTGGATGAATGGAACAAGGAAGAGTTTATAAAATCATTGTGAAGAAGTTTCTTTAGTATTTTATGAAATATAATCATACGCAAGGCAATATTCTATAAAGCAGTTATACTTAACATTTTGGGATGAACTTTATACGAGGCTACGTGCCGTTTGGAAAATCTTGTGCTGGTTTCGGAAGTAGTAGAGGCTTTCGTGTTTTCCACCAGTCGTAATCTGAAGAACTTTAACGATGGAAGATGGTGCGAAAGCGTCAGTAAAAGTTGTGAAAATGAGTGTTTCTTTTTTCTTGCTCCCGAGGTTATAGACTTATTGATTCTCTTCAATAACATGATCAGTTCATTCCACTCGATACCATTTTCGAAATTTTAACCCTTGTTTAATTACCGACTATATTTTCGACTAGATTTACATATCGAGATCATTTTCATATTATTAGGTGTCTTCTTATCTACAATTCTTTCTGCGATATTCTCTATTCTCTATTCAATTACTTTCTTTCTTACTCGACTTTATAATCATTGCATTTAAAAATGTTTCTTTTTTGATTATTTTTTTTTCTTGCGAAAGCTAGAAATGATTATTTTTAAAGATGATTATGAGATTTTCTCTTTTTTCTCCAATAAAGAAAAAAAAATTCTTGAAAATACATTCGTATTGGATTTCACCAATACACACATAAACTCAATTATTATTTAATGCATTTGCTGCTGACAGTTCGCAAATGAATATTTTCAAGATTTGAAGAATCTTGTTTGAAAAGAGCGCGAAAGGTTATTATTTTAATCATTCGGTCTCGGTTCTTTTCAAGGGAAATAAGTAAATGTATTTTTGGAAAACGAAATAGTGTGTAATATAAATCTATTTTCTATTTCATAACATTTATTGAAAAACTATGAGTGTAAATCTTCTTACACACGTTCTAACCTCGACTGTTCATTTTCCACATGATAACCGGTTGTGATTACATAGATTAGAGCGTGCTAAGATTGGTGAAGATTCAGAACAGATACGACCTTGTTACAGTTACAAGTGTTTTTTTATCATGTCGTACCTTATAGGTTTCTTATTAAATGATAAAGTAGATGAACATTAATTACGTGAGAATGTTAACAGTGATAAATGGGAGTCTCTGTAAATCATGCAACTAGAGAGCAGGAATATCTTTTATTTTTACCATTTCTGAAAATATGCCAGAAGCCTTAGCTGTGATATAAATTGAAGTTGCGTTTGATTCACGTGGAATCCAGTTGTCGTCCAATCAACGTTTAAGATCGTATCTTGTTGTCTTTTTTTCATCCTAGATTGTCATTTCTCTCCATGTATTCTTTTCACTTTATCCATTGATCATAGTATTTTAAGAAGGATATTAATTTTTGTTGCATTTGATGACAGAGATAGTTTTAAAGGAACTATTAACTTTATTTCAATGAAGAAATTAAACTGCTCAAAAATGCATTGTGACATATAGCTTTAAATGAACACTAATGGAATTTCACTGAATAATTAGGCGAAATAAACACCTATAGATATAGCAGAGTGGGGATTGAGCAATTATTCGCAATTATAAAAAATTTGTTCTGAGCCGTATCCATGCTAAGCCACAAGCGATATCTGTTATGCGAATCGTCTTTGTCATAGTGTTTTATCTGTAACTTTGTGCAGGTAGCATGTGAAGAACCAAACCTTTCAATATAAGGTACTTAGACAAAGACTAATAGATAGCTTGTTTAGATTCCAATTTCTGAGCAATCTAATATTTTTTATCGGTAATTCCATTTATAGTAACTTTGATTTCAAGTCTAAAGTTTAATAAAGTGATATGCCATATGCACAGTTATCAATGTGAAAAGGACAACACGTTTTTTTTTTTCTACTGCCATGTTAAACAAGGGATAACAAATATTTCTTTTAGCTTACTATGGGAAATTTTTAACAAATAATATTTTATTGTAACACTCTGAGTTATTTGCAAGTGTCTTTATACGCTTTTTTAATTCATTGAATAGCCATGTCACATCTGACGGATTCAGCCAGTGCAAGCTCTGGTATAAAAATATCATTTCATTCTATCTAGATTACTTTTGAAACGCTGGCGAACGCCGGTTGAATTCTTTAAGCTCTAATTTAAAAATTTAAGTGCAAAGTTCAATTTTTTTTTTTTTTAAAAAAATAGTTGAAAATTAAGTTCATTTCTCCTAGCAGCAAAAATACTTCAATTCCAAATCTCATTATCGTCCTCCATACTACATATTAAGCTGCCAAATGGGGAGTTTTAATATCCAGCCTATTAAAAGCTGTTTCATTAACATTCTATTGAAACGATGTAAATAACAGATTTTGTGATAGTGATTCTAGAACGAAACCTATCTTTGTGATAATATGATCCCCCCTCGTTTCATCCTTATTTCATTTCATCAAACAAGCATTATTGATTTCATCTGAATATGTACATGCGTGAATTCAAGCAAACAAAATGCATTATCTTTATAGTATTATTGACTGAATGAATATAGAAAAATATATGGTTGGGGCAACTGGATTATATTATTTTTTATTAAATTGACGAGAACATGTTCAGATTAAGTTTTAAACTTGGTATTTGAGGATTTTTTTGTCATTTGAATAGGATTATTTTATTATGTTCAAATAGTTTACATATCCATGTACTTTTATATATCCATGGTGTTCTTTATTTAGGATCTATTTTGTAGCGAATATTTCGATTTCAACTACAGCCTTTCATTTAGACTAAAGAAGATGTACATGATGTAACAATGCAATAAAAAAAAATATGATAAGGTAATATTTTCTAATGTGTTGATCGTTAATGATTTTGTGATAAACATTTGTTCAGGTGGGATAAAAAGATCGGTTTCATGTATTAAGTAACCTTTTCAACCGTGTGCGCTTTCAAGTTTTAGGATTTTCTCCAAGTCTTAAAGTTGGAAAAACTAATGATACAAGAAAGAGTTAAATTGGTTTTTATGTTTGGAAAAAATGGGGCAGCATATCGCTCTGTAGCTGAAGAATTATTATTAATAAAATTGTTATTCATATGTATTTTCATAAAAATCTACATGTTGCGCGACTTCTCTGGGACACCCTGTATATTCGAGGATTTTCTCGATACTATCCACTGTGGTGTTTTAACCTCATATAAATATTTTAATGTGCCTGTCCACAAAGATTAATCATAAGTTGTTGTTATATAATTTTACAATAATTTTACGGTATCAAACAGTTATTTCTGGCAGTGTGTTGAGGAAGAGTAGAAGTTAAACCCCATTGTAATTCAATTAGTTTAATGAAAGCATCAATATCTCCATGTCATATATCAGAACTAGCCCGGTCAGGATTCTCTCCTTCCATAGAATCTGTAGAACGTTAATCCATATGATTGTGTCTCCCATCACATGCATTGATGGGACAGTGTGACCATGTAACATTCTGTATTTAGAGCTAGATAATGGAATTGTTTGACAATACATTTACAGAAGCAGGCTATTTATTGTATTCATGTAACAATCCAATCAGCATATTATAGGGAAGGTAATCCTCATGGTGGAAGAATCTTCTGGTATTTAGTATTTAAGATTTTCATGTTATGTTCAGTCTGGTCAATATGATCTGTTTGATATCTCCACGAATTGATGTAATCTACTTCACCTAAATCAAACATAACACGGATCCATACTTTGATGAATTTTGTGGATGTGGCATTTGAAAAGAAAAATAACAGAGGCGTTACTTCAAGGTTTTGTTCTATATTAAACATAAAATGTGAGTTCAGCTATAAATATGTCTTGTATGAATGAATAAGGTAAAGGTAAGAGGGAAACAATCTGATTGACGTTTTCTATCTGTCTACACGATTCATTGTTGCACAAGCATGTTTTTATACAGTTAAAGTTCTCTAAATTATTTGTTACCTATTATATACAAATGTTATGGGTAAACGATTGGGTGTAGGTCCTCTAAGAGGTGATGAACAATTTGTTTATAATATGTCCCTATAGATGTATGATTGGGATCGAATCTCCTATTTTGTGATTTTAACCGGGTAATTCCGTTCCCTCTCACTACAAAGAACACCAAACAATGATTATGAATATAGAGTAGCATTAAGTTTTTAATGTGCTAACGACAAATTTATCGGTCAAGTCTACAATGTAAAGTTGGCGATATTTTTTAGCCTATACGAATTTGCTGCCATGGATCTATTGATGATAACTCTGCAAAATTTTGTACCCTCTGCAAAATTCAACCGCAGATTATCACTCATGTATTAAACATCACAATAATAAAAATGACATAAATGATTGAAATGTCTCTCAGACTAACAGTTGCTTGCTTGGTAGCTTCAGATCGATTCATTGTATGCCGACATTAAGCAATGTTATGCTCAACGTTGGAGACGTTACGTCACAAAAATAACCATAAGAAATAGACGTTGTCACAAACTTAACAATAACCCGTCGTGCGAGTCTGATTGGATTTGAATTAAACAAAGGAAGACAATGGAAGCAGTGATTAAATCTAAAATCACCCGTAGCTCCTATTCTCTACTTAAATTCTAATATGTAATCGATGAGCATGCAACATCTATTGATTGTTCTTAAAGAACACTGTACGAAATGACGTTTAAGCAAAGTCTTTTCCATTCATGTTGTCCTTTACACACTGGGAGGGATTTATTTTTGTTTGAAGCGTGTTCCTTTTTCATAAAGGCTTTTAAAAACCTATTTAACAGTGAGGAAATTCCATTACATTCTACAATGTGGCACTTAATAGCTTAAAATATTTGAGATAATTTGAAAGAACTCGATATACATATTCTCACATTTGCGTTTTTTTCCAATCCATTCGGAGTTTCTTTCTTGAAATTGTTTTATAGACGAGAGGTCGCAATGCAGGACCGTAACTCTTAAGTTAAAGAGTGGACCGCAACACGCTCGAGAATCCTATGAAGACTAGTTGATTTTGCACGAATAGATTCTTCTAAATCACTTTCAGTTAAGCAAGGTGTATAGTTTCTGGTGAAATTCACCCTTACATCCCCATTTCAATTGAAGTTATGAACCCATATCATTAGTGTCATATCAACCCGGATTAATATCCTGCTTGGACTGGAATGCTCCATCATTTTATCTAAAAAGTAACGAAGTGTTAAAAAAACATAGTGTATCAAGATTCAACAGAAAAGCTTGTGCTTACTGTTAATTATTTACACTATAAAAAAGTCAAAATTTTTATAAAGAATTGCAATTGATTGCATGTGGTTTCGTATCGATATTGCTATTTATCATACACCTGCTGTGGTAATTAGACTTTTTATAGTGCTTTTAAAAAATAACAAATAGGTGCTACGCTGTCGATAATAAAGGAACGATTAATCTGAGATTGAGGCAAGTGGGAAGGTTACCAATTTAAACATATAGTGTGTGTACTGAGTCATAGTATGATTGTGGTATGTGTATATGAGAGTGTGTTATAATTAGAATATTAATGTAAAATTATCAATCTCTCTATCTATTTCTCAATTATTTTTTCAAACATTTCTTTTCTGTTTTTAAGCCCAGTCGTCTACTTTAGGAATCATTTCAGATATTGCGTTTAAAATCGATGGATTGTTTTTACGACTCGTTAAAAGAAGAAAATAATAAAATGAAACCATCATGGAATGTTTAGAATCGTTAATTTAAAGACTATACATATAATAACATTAACAGGATAATGTCCATCATAAGTTCACTAACAATAAACGAATAAATTGTTTGAATTAAGTTCGTTTAAACACCCTGAAGAACTAGATTTTCAAAGCAACACATCTGTCACCACAGTTAACTGAAAAACTCGAACTCGACATACTGCCCTGATTAGGATGACGACGCCTGTTTTTTACCCGAAATTTTGGACAACACACAAATAACATTTTACCGAATGCTCTCCTGAAATCCCTCATGGACAATGCATATATAATTGGGTTAATTCCGAGTTAATATAGCCAA
>NW_024403468.1:0-11935 GCF_007990345.1 Gossypium hirsutum | reverse complement strand
ATTGAATCAAATTCAAGTCTGGTTTGAAGTGGATGCTTAGGAACAAGGAGTTTATGGTTGTTGCTGGGTAATTCGATGAAACAGATCGAACCCTTATTATCAAATAAGGACCCGGGCTTAAGGTTTCAAGAAAGAAATGGAAATAGGATAAAAACCGAGACCCTCTATTAGCAAAATAGGAACCTACGGTATGAAGAACGCCACACCAATGGGTGGTAAGTTCGAACAAAGTCAGATTGACGCCACTCGTTGAAGATAAGTCAATTTGAGCTTTGGAGAATAAGAGAGTGAATTTCTCACTAAATTATTTCATCAGAAATTGGCAAAAGTCCTTTACAAGAAATTCAACAACTATTATAGCCTTCTACTAGTAGCCGAATGGACAATTCAAGACTTAGTTTCTAAGTAAACAATGAACTAAAATTCAGCATGAATGCAAAATTATAGCCATGTAGATTCGGCTGAATGAGAGCTCCAATGGTCATCTCTAGATGGAAAATGCCCTTGAACATCTTGGATGTGCATGAATAGCTAGGTTCGATCAATGATCATAATGGGGTCATTCATGAAGCAACTATGCTGAAAAATACCATCATTAATTAGCAACTTGAACAGTCATTTGGAAGTGTGAATGGACGGTTTTGAATGACCATAAGGTGTGAACATCATGAACCGAATAGCCACAATGTACCCAGCAATGTGAAGGAAATAAATGGCAGCTTTGGAGAATGGAAAATCATCTCTTTTGGCCGAATGGTCACTTAGAGAACTTCAACAATCAGCACACCATCTTTAATATAGTCCATGCATGTATCATTTGGTGCATTGAACCCAACATGCATGCATCTTCACATCCATTGAATCTTCATGCATGAATCTGCCCAATGAATCTTCAAATTCGGCTGTACCTAAAAACACACATGAACTTAATTAATTTCAATCAAATTAAGCTGAACTAAGTAAATACATAATGTGAACATCCTAATTTAACATTGAAACAACTTAAATATTAATAAAGCATGACACAAATTCGGTTGAACAGATTTAAAACATGTAATAATTTAGACAAACTAAATGAAATCAAGACATCTTTAATGTAACTAAATTAAGACATATTAAACACTTATATTAAATAAAAACATATTAATAAGCTGTAATAAGACTTAATTAAATGCTTATTTAATTGGTTTAAAATCCAGCAGCAATTTAATTAGCTAGAACGAATTTCAACTTCAAAGAAGTTGAAAATATTCAGCTCGTCTTTAAGCTCTTTGCTTTCATTTTCCTCAATCCGTTCCACCAATGCTAAAATAGCATCTTTAAATCGTTTAGCTCTAGCTCGCGTTATCGGACCAATGGGCAGCTTAATAGCTTCTTGTTCGTTCTCCATTTGGTTCGTAGGCAAGCTCACATCAGGTACACGTCGCACATCACTTCATCTTGATATTTTCCGATTGTGAATGAAATGAGCACTTGTTTTGTTACTTTATTCTCCACCATCATTAGCCATTGGGTTATACAGATGGGATGTTTGGTGGTGGCCAATCCGAGTTTCTCCACCATCAACGTGCTAGCCACATTGTACAACTCCCCATCGATTATCACGCAACAAATCTTACCTTGCACTTGACATCGCGTATGGAAGATGTTTTCGCGTTGTTGATCATTTTCGGCACCTTGCAAGGTGAGACTTCTTTTCACAACCAAGATTCTCCATTCTCGGCTTGTTCGGTGTCTTCCTCTTCTTCGAGTTGTTCAACAGCCTCGTTCTCTTGTCACTTCGGATTCATTTCTCCATCATCTCGAACAACATCGCATTTGGTTCGGACATTGCTTGCGATGTGGCCCTTCCAAGACATTTGAAGCATTTGATGTCTTGGGATCTATTGGTTGGGCATCATCTTTCCTTTACTCGATTCGGCAATCGGTTTGTTGAATTGGTAGCTCATTACTTCTTTATTCGACTCGGCAATTCGTTTGTTGGACCTTGCCCCACTTAGTCGTAGAAGAAGTATTAAGGAAAGACGGAACGTACCTTTTCTCTTTAATTGTTTTTCACCTTTATGGCCATATGACCATATCATGACCTCGGATAATGGTGTAGCTCCACAGTATTGCAATATCTCGTTAAGGCCGGCGAGAATCGAGCCATGGTGGCTTCTCGATTTCCTCCACATCGGCGCGGATCATGGCCACTTCCATTTCCTTGTAGTAATCCTCCACGCTTCGTTGGCCTTGAGTTAAGCTTTGGAGCTTTTGATACAACTCCCAGTGATAGTAAGCAGGAATGAATCGCTTTCTCATTATGGCTTTCATTTTCGCCATGTAGACACGGGACGTTCGCCATTGCGTCTTCGCTCATCGTGAGTTGATCCCACCATATTATGGCGTATTCGGAGAATTCTATAGTAGCTAACTTTGCCTTCTTGCTTTCCGAGTAATTGTGGCACTCGAAAACTAACTCCACCTTCTCTCCCATTCAAGATAGGCCTCGGGATCCGACCTTCCTTGAAAAGCAGGAATCGCCATTTTAATGTTTTTTAATCATCATCGGTCCTCTCTCGATCTCTTGGTCCCCGTGCTCGTTGGCCTTGTCGCCTTGCACTTTGTGCGAAGCTCGATCACTTTCAACGTCACTTGCTTCATATAGATCATTTGCATGTTGCCATGGACGTTCTCGCTCTCTTCTCGGAATAGGAGGGGTGTTCGCATGTTGGCTTCGTTCCTCCATTTGTTCCATTCGTTCATAAAGGGAATCAAATTGAGGTTGGAACAAACGAGAAATTTCTCGCACGATTGCTTGAACTTGTAGATCGGGCACTCCGCCTCCGGGAACGTTTCTCCTTGGTTGAAGATTAACTCCTCCACCAGCGGCATTCGAGGCTCCTCCACTTGTTGCTCGTCGTTCCGGGCTCCTTGACATGATGATTAAAATTAAGAAATATCCTCACAAAAAAAAAACCTCACAATTCACTCACAAGAAAAGAATTCACTCCTCTCGTGTTTCACTCTATTTTCGGCTTTTATCTTGATGTACTCTCTTGCCTTTTACCTCTCAAATCCAACTCACGATATTCTGAAAAGCTACTTAGATTTATCCACACTTGTGGGTCGGCTTCAAGGGGTTTGCAAGGGAAAGTCGTAGGGTTTAGGGTAGGCTCGAAAGAAAGAAAGGCTTAAGATGTGGCGTATAAAATGGATTCACTAATTGGGATTTTTTTTAATAGCGTGAAAATTCACTAAAATGGGTATAAAGGAGTGTAGAATGTGATTTTAGAAAAAATTTTGCTGAAGTGTCTCCAGACTTTTTTTTTACGATCTTTCACGTTCTTTTCGTCCGCACCTAGACCGTATGCAATTTTTTTTTCAATTTTTTTTTGAATCTACAATTTCGTACCTAAATTAACCAGCTCTATACCAACTGATACGAGCTCGTTTCGTATGAAATAACGAGTCGTAATATTTCCCATCGAAATTAGGTAGTGTCGGCCTTGAAATAAATTCAAGTCTTGGTGTTTAAAATTAAATGGCTTTGGAAAACGAGGGAGTTTGATGGAGTGTTGTTTGCTGGATATTTCAATGAAAACAAGTCGAACCCTTATTAGCAAATAAGGACCCGGGGCTTAAGGTTTCAAAGAAAGAAAGGATTTTGGGATAAAATCGAGACCCTCTATTTAGCAAAATAGGAACCTACGGTATGAAGAACGCCACACCAATGGTGATAAGTTCGAACAAAGTCAGATTGACGCCACTTGTTGAAGATAAGTCAATTTGAGCTTTGAAGAATAAAGAGAGTGAATTGCGTCACTAAAATGATATTTCATTCAGAAATTTGTCAAAAGTCCTTTTACAGAAAATGAGTAACTATTTATAGCCTAATGCCTAATAGCCGAATGGACATATTCTAGACTTAGTTTCTAAGCAAACATTGAACAAAAATGGCCAATGTAGGTTCGGCTGAATGGTGACCATACATGAAGCTTCCATATTAAGCAAATGAATCTTGGGAATGCATGTAGCAGCTACATTCAGCTGATGAGCTTAATTGATCATTCAATAGGCAACTCTTGCTGAAAATTATCAATAATAAAGAGGGCACTTGAACAGCCACATTAGGTGTGAATGGACGGTTTTGAAGAGCCTTAAAATGTGAACACCAAGAACCGAATGGCCAAAATGTATCCAGCAATGTGAAGGAAATAATGGCAGCTTGAAAAACTATCTCTTTAGCCGAATGGTCACTTAGAGAACTTCAATAATCAGCACACCATTTTTAATGTAGTTCATGCATGTATCATTAGGTGCATTGAATCCAACATGCATGCATCTTGCACACCACATTCGGCAACCTTTCCCATGCATCTTCCACATTCGGCTGAACCTAAATAAACAAATGAACCTCATTAATTTAACTCAATTCAGCTGAACATAATATGAACATACTAACTAACATTAAGCCAATTAAATATGTACTAAACAAGACACATTAATTCGGCTGAACATAGTTAATTCATGTAATATATTCAAACAAATTAAATGACATCTAGACACCTTTAATTCAACCAATCAACATATTAAACACTTGTAATAAATTAAGACATATTTAAAAGCTGTAATGAAACTTATTTAAATGCTTATTTAAATGGTCTAAAATTCCAGCAGCAAATTAATTAGCTAGAACGAATTCAGCTTCAAAGAAGTTGAATATGTTCAGCTCGTTTTTAACTCCTTGCTATCATTTTCCTCAACCCGTTCCACCATTGCTAAAATAGCATCTTTGAATCGTTTAGCTCTAGCTCGCGTTATTGGACCAATGGCAGCTTAATGCTTCTTGTTCGTTCTCCTTTGGTTCGTAGGCAGCTCACTCAATCTATTATTTTTTTTCTATCAATTTCAGATTTTTGTGCAATTTTTTGGGTTTTCTCAGATTCTTTTGATTTTTTAGAGTTTTTACAATCTTTTGATTGTGGCTATTTCATCTTCTTTGCATGATTTCTTGGGGGGATTAGAGCGTTTGAAGATTGTGATTCTTTGGATTCAAGTTTTAGATTTTCTTTTTTTGCTGTTTCGATTTGTTCTTTATTCTACTTGTGCATTCATATCTAATAATTGCGTTCTTGTTTGTTTCAGCTTGATTCCAAACTCTTTTATCGGTTCTTTATTGGCAACATATAATCGACTCAAATTCCCCAAAATTTAGGGTTCTTGCCGTTTCTAATTCTTCTTGTTGGGTGAAATTCGGCTGCTGAAATTTGGGCAATTCATATTGGGTGTTCAATTGGACCGAATCGCAACTTAAATTCACTTCTTGAACCCTTCAATTTCATCTATTTCTTTCTTTTCTTTTTTTTGCCGTCCAATCCCTAATCTTCCAATTAAAAATCTGATTGTTTCAATCTACTTACTGTTTTGGTGTTCTTGGCAGATTCGGCTTGTGGGATTCACTATTGGAGATCGATTTCATCTTCTGAACTCCGAATACATTTATTCATTCGTTCCTTGTTCCTTGCTGCTCATTTAATTGAATTTGGGGATTTAATTCAGATCTGATTAGTTTAATCTTGTTTTTGTTTTAATTTTCAGATCTGTTCGTTTAGAGCTTCGTAGGAGTTTCTCGTGACTTGGCAACTCGATCTTGGTCCGCGCGCAATCTCGTATCATTCATCCAAAGTTCCCTCTAAGGCTGATTACAACTATTATAATGCTAGAACAAGGTAACCGAATGGTCAAAACATCCACTAATGTGCCATAAAAACTGATGTCTTTTCTTATTCTTTGAACCAATAACCTTCCATAAATCAGTTTATTCAGCTGATTTGAATGTCTTAATGGCTTAGAAAATGACTCTTGAGTTGTCCTTGGCTAGTTGAATAGACACCATCACTTAACCAGCTCTTAATGACATTCAAGGCTTGATTAATTTTTCTTGAAAGCTCCAAAAACGGCTGGAAGTGGAAGAGTTGCTACTGAATTTTAAAGGGATAAATGCTCTTAAAACTCCTTTAATGATTTTAAGCTCCTTTATAACAGCCCTTTTAGTTGTAACTCAAAAGAACTTGAACAGCCACTTAATTAAAGTGTACAGCCTTGAATTGTAACCACTATAAGCTAAAAAGTCACCTGCAATAAACACATTAAATGAGTTTATTAAACAAATGAAAATACTTATTAATCATAACAAACATTAAACTTACTTAAATAAATGAACTAAAACATATATGCAATAATTATTCCAGCAACTAGTTTAATTAAGAAGCATATTAAATGAACTTAACTCATGCATCAATAAATAATCCTAGGAACTAGATTAATTAAGAACAACACTTATTAAATAAAGTTCAACAAAACACTTATTGATGTGACCACGCCCCAAGCCCCATCAAGTCCTCGTCTTGATTCCCTCGAGCTTCCAAAGGGACCAATGGCCCGAGCTAGGTCCAAGCGATTTCATGAAGTTGTTTCAGCTTTGTTGTTCAAGTTTGGAAGGAGAATCAGCTTGTTGAAGATGAGGAAGCTCGATCCAACACCTCGAAGAAACCATGCACCTTAGTGCAAGCTAATTTCAGCTCCATTTTAGCTTTTCTAGCTCGTTTCAACTCCGACCAGCTCAATTGAGCTCATTTCAGCTCAATCGAGCTCATTTAGCTAATCAGCTCATTATTTATTGTTGATAATAAGTATTTATTACTAGTTTATTACAGTCATATTGTTTTATTTTATTTTTAAAGTGTCTTACGAATTTAATATTTAGTTAAGACTTTTTTGTCTTTTTATTTTGTTAATTATATATCTATTTATTATTGTTCATTTATTAGGTATGATACGAGCACGCCCCGCAACTTCATCGAGCAAGTCTGTCAAGCCGAGCATTGACATGTTGGCAAGCTGATCCCAGCTCGTTTCCAGCTCCACGAGCTCCGTCTAGCTCAAATCCAGCTTATTCAAGCTCGATCCAACTTGCCTGAGCTAAACCGAGCTCACTCCTAGCTCATATTTAGCTCAGAGCTAAACCTTAGCTCAACTTCAGCTTAGGAGTTTAGCCTCAGCTCAACTTTAGCTCACGAGCTAAAACTTAGCTCATTTTAGTTTAAACTCGGTTTTTCTTTAATACATTAAATAAAATTGCACATATTCATTAAGCATTAAACTTGTCTTATATTATATTTGTTATTATATCATTGTCATTATATAAATTGATTATGTTCACATAGCCGAATTAATGCATGACATTAATGTGTTCACATCATGCCGAATTTATGAGTGTTCATGAGATGTCTTAATGACTTGTTTATTTCATGTAGGTACATTCCTTTGGACGGTACAATGTATGAATGAAGAAACATCTCTTTGGGCATTCCACACTCATGAATGAAGAAGTATTAAATGCTGGTGCATGTACGGCTAGATGCAATGTTTCTACAAATTCATGCATGTGTCGAATGCATGTATGGACATAAAGGCTAGTCCATGAATGGATCAAATGCATGGGATGATAGAATGCATGAATAGCTTAAGTCATGTATGGTGGCTGTCTCTTAACTTTCCAAGGCACTTATTCGGCCAAGAAGTAGCTGCTAACTAATTCTATGTTGACCATAGAGCTCCTTGAGCATGTTCACACTTTGAATTGACCTATAGGCTACTACACATGCATGGATGGGTTCAAGAACGTCCAAGGGAAGGAATTAACTCAATAATTCAACACATTGATTGAATTAAGTGCATGCACAAAGGGAGAACGAATTTACTAGGTTCATGCACCATTTATGAACTTACATGCCATTAAAGTGTTAATTATGAAGATACATGGTCCATACAAGTGCATGAACGTCCCAAGGAGATGAATGCAACCTTTTGGTGCACATACAAGTCACTTGAAGCCTTTCTTTATGACTAAGCATTCATGCACAAACTAAGGGGGAAGAAAGTGTCCATTCAGCTAGTGCATGAATCTGCCGAATTTATGAACTATTTTAATACATTAGTGTGAAGTTTTATTATTGTGTGAACACCTAGATGCCGAATTTGAATGGTCATCTATGTGCCTATAAATATTGTTTCTTTCATTTGTAAAGGACTTTTGACTTTTGATCATTTGAATGAACTTTGTTCAAAGAGTGAGTTTTCTCCTCTCTAAATTCGTACGAGTTTCGATCTGACTTATCTAGCGTGCTAGTGGCGTCTATCGTTCTCTTTTGAACTTATCACCTTGCTTTGGTGTGGCGTTCACCTTCTACAATTCGTAATCCCACCTTGAACCGAATAGAATCGGGGTGACACTTTTAGTGTTGAATCGTTTCTGGTGTTTAAGCTCATTTATCCATTCACCGTCTATCCTAGATTTACCCAACTATAATATCTTTTTACAAAACTGAGCCTTCATTACCAACTTCCATTTTTTTCTTATTTTTATCCTTAAATCGAGCCTACTACCCTTATAAATTTACCATCACCTTAGCCAACCTTTAAAACCATTTGAAAAGCTTCCGAATCTTTAGCCTTATCTCATCCTATTTCCGATAACTCAACTATTCCTCGTCGACGATCGGGCAATCAAGTGAATCGACTCAATCAACCGAGCCGGATCACATCATTTGGTATCAGAGCTACTAAAACGAGGAATGCCGACGTTCGTACCAAGCTCGGAGTAGGTTCGTAACGAAAAAAATCAAAAAAAAAAGAAAAAAAGAAAAGTGACAAAAAAAATCGAGTTAAAAAAAAAGAAGAAAAAACAAAAGTGAAAAGTCTTGTGAGTTTTATTTTGTTTTTTTTGTTGCTTCCGAGCATCCATTCATTTTACCATTCCCTCTACCCCCCAACCGCCACACATTGATTTTTATTTTCTTTGTTTAGCCTACCCTACACCCGACGTTATCCCTTGTAACCCATTTGAAGCCGACCCTCTAAGCCGCAATAAGTCTTCTTGAAACAAAATACGAATTCACGAGAGTGAGACGAGCGGAAAAAGGCACGAGTGGTGAGTACATTAGAGCGAGCAAAAGCCATTAGACAAGTGTAAACACGAGTGGAGTGTTATCCAATTTTCTTTCCGAGCGAAATTGTGAGGTTTGTGGTGAGGTACTTCATTTTTTTTTATTTTGTTTTGTGATCTAACATTTTCTTTTAGCAACAAAAATCATGTCATACGAAGAATTCACCGAATCGAAATACCAATATTTGGTTCAAGAAAAGCGAAGAATGGCAACTAAACGAGACCAAAGTGATCGAGTTTCTTCAAGTCGTAAAACGGAACCAAGAACCCCACGGAGATATACCCCCGACTACTACTTAAGAAAAAGTTCCTATCGTGATTCCTTTTTGCCATCTACTTCGAGACAAAGAGATTTATACTATGATGCATATTCATCAGCGAATTCGAGAAGTGACTTCGATCGAAAGTCCTTTTCATCAAGAAATTTGAGAAGACGAGAAGCCGATTACGATTTTGATTCATTCCAAGATGGCGTTCGAAGAGAAAGACATACTCCTACTAGATCTTCAAAGAAATCTTACCCGGAGTATTCTTCACGAAGTTTGATTGTGAATCATATGCAAATAGTTCTTCATCTTTCGAACAAGATTTGTATTCTCATCGTTCTTTTGTACATTCTTGTAAAGAGAAAACAAAGAAAAGAAAAGAAAAAGAAAAAGCAAGAGAAGAAAAAGAAAATGAAATAAAAAGAAAAGAGAGGCAAGAGGCAAGTAAGAGAGAAAATGAGCGAATCTTGAGAGAACTTGAAAAAGCCTTTGAAAAAGCCTTTGAAAAGCAAAAAGAAAATGAAAAAGGAAATGAAAAGAAATTTGAGAGTGAAAAAGAAGATGAAAAAGAAATTGAAACAAAAGAAACGAGTGATCCAGAAGAAAAAGAATCGAGTGAGAAAACAAGTGAGCAAGTGAGAATTATTTCCACTAACCCACCTGTTCGATCTTCTTGTGAGTTAACTTTTCAGGTTCCTAGAAGTTTGTGCGACCAATTCCATCTACATTACCTTCCAAACGAAAGGTGTTTTAGGTTGTTCGAAAAAGGTAAGTTCGCGAATGACTACCACCCACTTGCGATTGAAGGTAAGGAAGGTAAGGATTCTTTGTTTATCGAATCAAAGTCACTTGATTTGGATAATTTTTGTTCACTTACTGTTGTTAACGATTTTGTTTTAAAAGGTGCCATATACAGTTTTTTTATGACGATTACTACATTGGCAAATTTGTTGACAACATTGGATTAGTTTTCCCTAAGCAAATTTTGAACATGTTTGATCAAAGTCTGTCACGTAAAAATTCTCATGTGTTTGACCCTGCAAACTTTTGAACTCATGTGTTAAATCTTTATGTTTAAATATGCCTGCTCAATTGATTTGTGATAAATCTGCCTGTTTGAAAAGTTGCATGTTCGTTAAAAATTCTTTGTTTGGCATCCATGTTAAAAGATCTTCACATGATATGTGCAATTGTGTTCTTCATGAACAATCTTTGAGTTTTTGTGCGAAATTTCCATGTAGTGATTTGCATTCCCAATTAATACTCTTGAAGTATGAACCTTTGCATTTTGGTATGCTCGGTTTTGTCAAATCAACATGTGTGTTTAAACTAGTGAAATATAATTCGTGTGGTGAGTTGATTATATCTTCTTCTAATATGTTGCTTGTTGGAATTCCTAATCAAGTTCGTGTGTTCAAGCCTGGTATTTGCTACATGAATTCATTTTATGGAAACATTAAGCGCTTTGCATCATTTACATTGAAATTATGTTTGCTTGAAGTTCGAATTTTTGATAAGAAGGTGAAATTCAATGATTTGGGTTTCAATTTTGATTCATTTATTAATCACCTTGTTTGGCCACATTTGAAATTTTCATTTCATTTCGAGAAGGTAAGGCCAACCTATGTTTTTGGAATTGAATCAAATTTCCATGGTAACTTTCCTTTTCCATTTAAGTCCATAGTTTTCGATAATACTAACCCATCTTATTTTTGTGAATTCCACCCCTCGAGGAGCAAGACATGTCATGGTGCGTCACCACCTAATCAAATTTATTGAAGTAATAGGTTTGTCTTACGTTATCTATCCAAAGAGAGAAGATTCAGTTTGACTGAGAAAGGTAAACCCAATCCTCAATTTTCTTCTCTTCATATTCGTCAAGGTAAGTCATCTGAAAATTTTCAAATATCTTTGCTCACTTCGATTGAAGTTGAAAATTCCATTGATTGGTTGTTTGGAAATTATTTATACTTTGATGTGATGGATTTTTCCTTTTGGAATTGTGATTATGTGATTATTACGTTGGAATTTGGAGACTCCCCTCATGTTGTTCAAAAACGAAAGGAAGAATTAGCATACCTTTGGCCATGGCATACCTTGCATGAGCAAGACAAAGGACCAAATGAGTTACTATATTCGATTAAAGAAATTAAAATGTTTTGGATGAGGAATAATGTGTTTAAGTGCCTACCATCGTTTTTAACCAATTATCCCTTGATCCAACTTAGTTTTCATGTTTGTAATGATGGTCTAACGAAACTCTTTGATAAATTTATGTATGCTTGCTTTGTCCAATTGAGATTTTTGGCATATGTTCGATTGAATGAATATTTTATGAACTATCGAACACATTTGAATTTGAATCCTTTGAGTTTCTTTTTATTGGCTGTGGTAAGAATTTTTCAGGTTTGTGTGACATCTTCCATCCCATTTGACCGAGGAAAACCATGCATGAGTCAAAGTTCTCCCATGGACAAACGGCTCGACTTGAGGACAAGACGCCTAAAAGAGGGGGGGAATGATACGAGCATGCCCCGCAAACTTCATCGAGCAAGTCTGTCAAGCCGAGCATTGACATGTTGGCAAGCTGATCCCAGCTCGTTTCCAGCTCCACGAGCTCCGTCTAGCTCAAATCCAGCTTATTCAAGCTCGATCCAACTTGCCTGAGCTAAACCGA
>NW_024403467.1:0-12000 GCF_007990345.1 Gossypium hirsutum | reverse complement strand
TTTTCCACCCATGATGCACCAACACAACATGTCTATGACATGTCTTGCCCATCACACTTGGTTTACCATGCTTGTCATGGCCGGCCACTACTAATTAGGGGGGGAATTTGACATGCAAGTCCCCCCTTTTTATTTCATGCACTAATGGGTCCTTATGCTTCGACCTATCACATTTCAAAAATGTCGCACATAAGTCCTGTTGGCTAAATTCACATGCAATCGACTAAATCGAAGCTTGAAATTTTCACACATTCATAATTTCATATTCTAGACAATAAATATCACATTCAAACATTTCGGTGACTCGGTTTAGCGGTCCCGAAACCACTTCCCGACTAGGGTCAATTTTGGGCTGTCACAGCTCTCCCCCACTTAAGAAATTTTCGTCCCCGAAAATCTTACCGGTAAATAGGTTTGGGTATCGTTCTTTCATCGAGCTCTCGATTTCCCAAGTAGCTTCCTCGATCCCGTGTTTGAGCCATAACACCTTAACTAACGAAACCCTTTTGTTTCGCAACTCTTTTACTTTACGAGCTAGGATACGAATCGGTTCTTCTTCATAACTCAAGTCAGATTGAATTTCAACTTCTGAGGGATTAATCACATGTGACGGATCGGATCTATAACGTCGAAGCATCGAAACATGAAAGACATCGTGAATCTTTTCAAGTTCAGGGGGCAAAATCAATCTATACGTAACCGGACCAACTCGTTCGGAGATTTCGTACGGCCCAATGAATCTCGGGCTCAACTTGCCCTTACGGCCAAATCTGAGTACCTTTTTCCAAGGCGAAACTTTAAGAAACACTTTATCTCCCACCTGATATTCAATGTCTTTTCGTTTCAAATCTGCATACGATTTTTGACGATCTGTGGCTGCTTTCAGACTTTCACGGATTACCTTTACTTTCTATTCGGCATCCTTAATCAAATCAACTCCGAAAATTTTACTTTCACCGAGCTCGGTCCAAAACAATGGTGTACGGCATTTACGACCGTACAAAGCCTCGTAAGGTGCCATCTTAATACTTGATTGAAAACTATTGTTGTAAGCGAATTCAATCAAAGGTAAATACCGTTCCCATGAACTACTGAACTCGAGGATGCAACATCTCAACATATCCTCAAGTATCTGAATTATCCGCTCAGATTGACCATCGGTTTGGGGGTGAAAAGCAGTGCTAAAATGCAGCTTGGTACCCAAAGCTTCTTGCAATTTCCTCCAAAATCGCGAGGTGAATCTCGGATCTCTATCCGACACGATAGAAATAGGTACCCCGTGTAATCTCACAATCTGAGAAACATACAATTCGGCTAGTTTATCCAATGAAAAATCCGTACGCACGGGGATAAAGTGAGCCGACTTAGCCAGTCTATCGACAACAACCCAAATCGCATCTTTCTTACTTGCTGACAATGGCAGTCCGGACACAAAGTCCATTGTGACTCGATCCCATTTCCACTCGGGTATCATGATCGGCTGAAGTAATCCTGAAGGCACTTGATGTTCCGCTTTCACTTGTTGACATATTAAACATCTCGAAACAAAGTCGGAGATGTCTCGTTTCATACCATGCCACCAAAACCAACGTTTCAAATCGTTGTACATTTTCGTACTCCCCGGGTGAATTGACATTCGGCTACAATGGGCTTCGTTCAGAATCATCGAAATGAGTTCCGAATTCCTTGGAACACACAAACGACTTCTGAACCTCAAACAATCATCATTATCAATTTGAAACTCCGATTCCTTGTTCGGAACACACTCAGCCCGTTTTGCAACCAATTCATCATCAACTTTCTGGGCTTCACGAATTTGATGAATCAATAATGGTTTGGCTTTTAATTCAGCTACTAACACATTGTCGGGTAGAACAGACAAGTGCACATTCATCGCTCGTAAAGCAAACAATGATTTCCGGCTTAAGGCGTCCGCAACCACATTAGCCTTTCCCGGGTGGTAATCAATGACAAGCTCGTAATCTTTCAACAACTCAAGCCAACGTCTTTGTCGCAGATTTAAGTCTCTTTGAGTCATCAAATATTTGAGACTTTTGTGATCCGAAAATACATGGCACTTTTCACCAAATAAGTAATGTCGCCATATTTTTAAAGCAAATACGATGGCAGCTAGTTCAAGGTCATAGGTCGGATAATTTTTCTTATGTGGCTTTAATTGTCTCGACGCATAGGCCACCACTCGACCTTCTTGCATCAATACGCAACCCAACCCAAGTAGGGATGTGTCACTATAAATGACAAACTCTTTGCCTGATTCGGGTTGCACTGAAATTAGAGCTTCAATCAAATAAGTTTTCAGTTGATCGAAACCTTTCTGACATTTCTCCGTCCATTCGAACTTAACATCCTTTTGAAGTAGCTTCGTCATTGGTGTGGCTATCGTCGAGAAACCTTTTACAAATCATCGGTAATAACCGGCGAGCCCCAGGAAGCTCCGAACTTCGGTAATATTTCTTGGAGGTTTCCAAATTAAGTATGGCTGAAATTTTGTTCGGGTCAACTCGAATACCCGATGCGGATACCACGTGACCCAAGAAGCTAACCTCTCTTAACCAGAACTCACACTTACTGAACTTAGCATATAACTGCTTATCCCGCAAAATTTGCAACACTAGTCTCAGGTGCTCAGCATGTTCGGTCTCATCTCTTGAATAGACCAAGATGTCATCAATGAACACAACTACGAACCGATCCAAATATGGTCTGAAGATCCGATTCATCAAATCCATAAATACCGCAGGGGCATTAGTGAGCCCAAACGGCATCACTAAGAATTCGTAGTGACCATATCTCGTTCTGAAGGTAGTTTTGGGTATGTCCGAATCTCGAATTCGCAACTGATAATAGCCCAATCTCAAATCTATTTTTGAGAACACTGAGGCTCCCTTCAGTTGGTCGAACAAATCATCGATACGCAGTAACGGATATTTGTTCTTTATCGTCACTTTATTCAGTTGACGATAGTCAATGCACAACCTCATGGTTCCGTCCTTCTTTTTCACGAACAGTACTGGTGCACCCCAAGGTGAGAAACTTGGTCGAGCAAAACCTCTATCCGTCAATTCTTGCAACTGAGCTTTCAACTCTTTTAACTCGGTTGGTGCCATACGATACGGAGCCATCGAAATCGGCGTAGTCCCAGGTACAAGCTCAATACCAAACTCTATCTCCCGAACAGGTGGTAAACCCGGTAATTCTTCAGGAAAAACATCCGGGTATACACAAACCACCGGCACATATTCGGGTTTCTTTTCTAATTCTTTGTCATCAAGTACATACGCAAGGTATGCTTCGCACCCTTTTCTTACATATTTCTGGGCCAACATTGAGGATATTACAGCTGGCAACCCATCCAAGTCCGTAGACTCAACTCGGATTACTTCGTTATTTGCGCACCTCAATTCAATAGTCTTGCTTTTGCAATTCACAACCGCATCATGCACGGTCAACCAATCCAACCCGAGAATAACATCAAATTCATTAAACGGCAAAAGCATCAAGTCCACCGGAAAACAGGAACCTCGAATTACTAGGGGACATTTCTTACACACTTTGTCGACAAGCACGTAACGACCCAAGGGATTTGACACCCGAATTACGAACTCAGTAGACTCAATAGGTAAAGTCTTACTGGATGCTAAGGTTTCACATATGTAAGAATGAGTAGAACCGGGGTCAATCAAAGTAATTACATTAGTATCAAAGAGAGTAAAAGTACCGGTAATAACATCAGGCGAAGAAACATCCTCGCGGGCACGTATAGCATAAGCTCTAGCAGGCGCACGAGCCTCGGATCTGGTCGTAGCATCTCTAGATCCTCTCTGACCACCACCAGCATTGCCCGTATTTCTAGATGGTCTACCTCGAGCAGTGGTAGCACCCGGTTTCCCACTCTGATTTACATTCTGTTCAGACAACCTCGGCAATCTTTAATGAAGTGGTCAACTGATCCGCATTGTAACAGGAGCGGTCAGGGAATCTACAACTCCCCGAATGCCATTTACCGCAATATCGACATTTCGTTCTGTCTCGACGTTCATTCCCAACACTGGCGACCGAAGTGCCTCGTGTACCCACAGGGGGTCGATCACGATTTCGTCTAAAAAGGCCCGAAATACCTCTCGACCAGCCCACATCATCTCGAAATTTCTTCGATGCCTGTTGAAGAGACTTTCCCGAAGATCTTTTACGAAACTCTCCAGTTCCCACATCAACTTTTTGTTTTTCTTTTCTAAGCTCTTCGGCTTTACAAGCACGCTCGACAAGTACTACGAACTCTCGTATTTCAAGAATGCCCACGAACATTTTTATATCTTCATTCAGCCCATCCTCGAAGCGTTTACACATGATAGCCTCGGACGAAACACATTCCCGAGCGTATCTACTAAGTCTAACAAATTTTCGCTCGTAATCAGTAACCGACATAGAACCTTGCTTAAGCTCAAGAAATTCCTTCCGTTTTTGATCAACAAATCTCTGACTGATATACTTTTTCCGAAACTCAGTTTGGAAAAAACTCCAAGTTACTTGCTCTCGGGGCACAACAGAAGTCAGTGTATTCCACCAATAGTAGGCAGAATCGCGTAGCAAGGAGATAGTACACTTTAGGCATTCATCGGGTGTACAAGATAGCTCATCGAGTACCCGGATAGTGTTGTCCAACCAAAATTCAGCTTGCTCGCATCATCGCTGTCCGTAGCTTTAAATTCAGTAGCCCCATGTTTTCGGATTCTGTCAACTGGGGGCTTATTTGACCTTATTTGGTCAGTTTCCGGAGGTATTGTAGGTGCGGGGGTGGTATTTGCCGGGAATGGAGGTTGTGGAATAGCCGTATTAGTTCGAATGTATTGGTTGAACCAATCATTCATCACGCTATAGAAAGCTTGTCTAGCTTCATCATTCGAGTTACTACATTAGGTTGAGAGTCCGCCGGCGCTGTCCCTTGTGCGGGAGCAGGCGCTACACTCTCAAGATCATCAGTACCGCTCGGTCGGGGTCGGGATCCATTACTATAAATAAACACATTTGCAAATGTCAGAAATCACCACACTATCAAATAATCACATAAAATGGCATGTATAGCTAGACCCAACGCATTACGGTAGTCTTAGAATCGACTAAACCGTAGCTCTGATACCAATCAAATGTAACACCCCGAACCCGAGACCGTCACCGGAGTCGAACACGAGGTGTTAACAGACTTTAAAAAAAATTTCCCAGACACTGCCAATCTGCGTACTAGTCCTTTAAAAATCATATCTTGAGTTCAGAAACTCGGAATCCAGTTCCGTAAATTTTCCCTGAAACTAGACTCATATACCCATCTACATATTTTTTTTAGAATTTTTGGTTGGGCCAATTAGTAAGTTTATTAGTCAAAGTCTCCCATGTTACTAGGGATCGACTACACTGACCTTTGCGCATTACGACTTAGATATCTCCCTGTACAGGGCTTCAATACTGATGCCGTTTGTTTCTATAGAAACTAGACTCAGAGAGGAATCTATAATATATGGCTTGACTCCTAATTGCCTCTGGTTAATTTGTAATGAATTTCCAAAGTTGGAACAGGAAATCCAGAAACCGTTCTGGCCCTGTCTCACAAGAACCTGAATATCTCTTAACATACTGTCCGATGATTGTTTCGTTACTTTCCTATGAAAATAGATTCATCAAGGTTCGTTTACATAATTTATTCACTATTTAATTCCATCCTACTATTTTTAGTGATTTTCCAAATCTACATCACTGCTGCTGTCAGCATCTGCCTTTAAGGTAGACTTTACCTATTTCATAGTTTCCATGATTCAACTAGCCCTTTTTGCATAAATAGCACAATTTATGATAGTGATTAACCATTCCCATGGCCAATCCTTGTCAAGCATATCCACACCTCTCAATAACCATATCCATACCAAATGATTATAACATTATACTCAAACATATATAAGCCATTTTCGCATGGCTATCCAAAATTATACAAGTCCAAAGGGTCCATGACCCACAACAAACGGGTAGTCCTATACATGCCATTTCGAATTCAACCAAAATTGTACCAAAAGGGGGGGGGCTTTGATAGGTGGGCGACTTCGACTTCAAAATCCCGAGTCTGATAGCTGGAGAACCAAAATCTATAAATAGAGGATCAAAGAAACGGAGTAAGCAATTTATGCTTAGTAAGTTTTGAGCAAGGAATTCCAGCACAGCAAAAGTATAGCATTCATATAGCTAAACGGATAATTTCATATGCACAAATTTTCATATCATACTTGCTTCACATTACCACCCTTATGTACATACACAAAAGATCAACTTAGCCAAAGGCCGGTAGCTCGTTTATCAACTGAGCGAATACTTATTTGTAAGGGCTCAACTAAATTCAAGCACATACGAAACATACCTCAATGTTGGGATGTTTCTAGAGTATTTACTGAAATTTTTACAGCAAGATCATTCATTCCCAAATCACGTACCTTCAGAATTTAACCGGATATAGCTACTCGTTCAAATGCCTTCGGGACATAGCCCGGTTATAGTAACTCGCACAATTGCCTTCGGGACTTAACCCGGATTTAGTAACTCGCACAAATGCCTTCGGATCTTAGTCCGGATATGGTCACTTAGCACAAAGCCTTCGGGACTTAGCCCGGACATCATTCAAATAACCATGCACATTTAACAATAAATCATGGCACATTCGTATTTCATTTTCGTTAGCAAAACTCGAACACAAGACACTTATCATTCTTGCAATTTCGGCTCAATAGCCACACACAAAGAGCATGATTTTGATTTGCTTAAAACATGATCTAATCAAATCATAATTTAAGCTCTTTTACTCAAGAACTTACCTCGGGTGTTGTCGAATGATTCCGATAGCTATTCGACCACTTTTTCCTTCCCTTTATCGGATTTAGTTCCCCTTTGCTCTTGAGCTTAATTAAACAAATAAATTGATTTAATCATTTGAGCATCGAAAAGAGGAACACAAGGCACTTAGCCCATATTTATACATTCTACAAGTATGGTCACTTGTATTGACTAAACACCCTTTTGTTTCAAGTTCAAAACTTGGCTAATACACACATATATACACTAGTAAAGCATCCTCTCCCTTTCCATCAATTTAACACATGCATTACTCATTAATATACAAAAATTATATTCGGCCTTAGCACACAACTTGCTAGCCGATTCTTCTCCATCTAGCAACCAATGCACATATGTGCTCACTCAAAAATGCTAAAAAGAAGATTCAAGAATCATCAATCCACCATCACATGCATCATTAACAAGCTTCATATTTAGCATGCAATGGCATTAACACAAAATCTACCTAGGCCGAATATCATCCCCATGACATAGCAAAGATTTGAACCATGGGATAATTAGAACTCAAGCTAGCAACTAAAAACATGCATGAATCTCATGGCACAACCTCAAACATACCTTGATCTAGATACAAGTATGGCCAAACCTCCTCCTAATCCTCTTCCAAACCAAACATGAAGCAAGAACTCCTTCCTCCTTCCTTAGAATTTTCGGCCAAATGAAGATGAAAAAGGATGAACAAAATTTTCTCTTTTCTTTTCTTTAACTCACGGCAATGGGGGGGAAACAACCACACACTTTTTTTTGTTTGTTTTCATCATATTCCCTTTCATTATTTTATGCCCATGCTCCTTATTTTATTTTTTTCCACCCATGATGCACCAACACAACATGTCTATGACATGTCTTGCCCATCACACTTGGTCTACCATGCTTGTCATGGCCGGCCACTACTAATTAGGGGGGAATTTGACATGCAAGTCCCCCTTTTTATTTCATGCACTAATAGGTCCTTATGCTTCGACCTATCACATTTCAAAAATGTCGCACATAAGTCCTATTGACTAAATTCACATGCAATCGACTAAATCGAAGCTTGAAATTTTCACATATTCATAATTACATATTCTAGACAATAAATATCACATTCAAACATTTCGGTGACTCGGTTTAGCAGTCCCGAAACCACTTCCTGACTAGGGTCAATTTTGGGTTGTCACAATTTCTCATTACTTTCTCTTATTTCTCTTCACTAACATATCAAGAACATAAGACCATATATAATAAAACTCTACATTAACATAAATTCCATGCTTTTTTAATAATATTAATCTTAAAAATATATTGAAATCTTGATGTTCTTACCTTGTTCCATTGATTTCAATCTTTCACTTGATTTTCTCTCTCCTCCAGCTTCTATTTCTTGAATCTAACTTCATATTCTAGCTCCCCATAGTCTCCTTTTGATCTTTATCTCTTGATGGCTATGAAATTCTTTTGATTTCTAAGTGAAAATGGTGGATTTTTGGTGAAATGACCAAATTGTAAAGAAAGTAAAACTTTCTTTCTTTTTTTCTTCTTCTCACGTTGGTTTGCATGGGAAAGATGATGAAAATTCTTCATCTTTCCTTCCTTTTATACTTAATAACTAATAATAAATAATAAAATATCTTATTAAAATATTAATACAATAATATTTATATAATTAATAATTATAAAATATCATCAATATCATCATTACTTTCTAGATTTCTCCCTCTTCCAATTGACCATTTTGCCCTTTGTGATCTTTTAAAATTCCATCATTGAATCATCACATAATTTGGTAAAATTATGATTTAGTCCCTCATAATTCTTTTCCTATTCAATTTAGTCCTAATTCATCCATTTTCTTTAGTTTCTAGATCATTCCACCCTTAAAATATTTGCACTATTAGTCCTTCAACTTTTTCATATTTACACTTTAGCCATTTAAATTTTGAGTATTTACTCGTATGCAACAAAACTTTTTTCACTTTTACAATTTAGTCCTTTCTTGAATTAATATATCATAATATACTTCCCAATGTTGACAAAACTCAGAATTTTCTCTTTTTTTCACTTTATTTCCTTATTTTACTATATCAAGGATAATATCTTACTGTAAAAATTTTCGGGATATTACACACATTCACATTAATCACAAATTCATTTATATTCAATTCAATATCAACAATACCAAACTCACCTTAATTTCACTTACCATGCATATTAAATAATAAATACAACAAATAATTATTAGATTTGGATTATAGAAATACGAACCGTCGTTGACTTTCTCTTTCCCCTTTTTAGCCGATGTCTTCGGCTCAACATTAGCTACGAAAATTAAAACAATTAAAAATTATTAATACACATACAATTTTACTTTGAATATTTTAATTTATTTTCAACTTTTGTATAAATTCTAATTAAATCCCTAGCCAAAACTAATTTAATTTCTTTACAATTTATTCTTTATTTTTCATTCAATTTCTAGACAAAACTAAACTTAATTCTCTAATTTTCACCACAATTTCCTAATTTTGAAATTCTTTCAATTTAGTCCCTACTATATAAAAACTTATGATTTATTTTACAATTCAATCATTTTCTCAATTCTAACTTGAAATTCTATCAATTTAAACCCCAATTCTTCAATTAATTCAACTTGAACTACATCCAAAAATCAACTAACTTTCAAAATTTCCACATAAATCAAGTAGTATTTTGTTCTAAGATTCCAAAAATATCAAAACCATAAGAAAATGGACTAAATTGACTTATCAAATTAAGCTTGAAACCTTAAACCCTAATTTTTCCTTCTTTTTCTTTCTCTTTTTCTTTCTTTCTTTCCTTCCCCTGTTTTGTTTCTTGCTATTATATTTCTTTAGTCTCTTTTTCTTTTCTTTTATTCTTTTTATTTTATTATTAAACAAATATAATATAATATAATATAATATAATATTATTTATTTATTTATTTATTCTTAAATACTAAGTAAATGTATAAGTATACTACAAATGTCTGTATGTATTTATTACACTTGTACATTTTTATTACCATACAATTGTATTAATTTGATTTATTTATTTTATATTTATAATAATAATATAATATAATATATATATAATATATTTACTTATATTATAAGGAAATAATAATTACTAATATATGTATTTAATTAATCCACATGTCACCACCATCACCATACACCTGTCATGTTTTGGTTTTATTACTAGTTTAATCCTTTGACTTTTCTCTATTCTTTAATTCAACTTTTACCCTATCTTCAATCTAGTCTTCACACTTAATTTAATCTTAATTAAAACTAATTCACCTAACCAAAACCTGATTGACAACACAACTAACTTCGTAAATACTTTTAATAAATATTTACGAATCCGTTTCACGTAAACGATGACCCAAAAATGCACTTTTTCGATTACCCAACTATCGGTCATTACATTTTTCTCCCTTAATAAATTTCATCCTCGAAATTTACCTGAAAAGAGATGGGGGGTACTGAGATCCCATAGTTTCTTCCGGTTCCCAAGTCGCTTCTTCAACACTATGACTTCACCATAACACTTTCACTAATGGAACTTGTTAATTACGCAACTCTTTCACTTCTTGGGCCAATATCTTAACTGGTTTTTCTTCATATGATAAATCAAGTTGAATTTCAATATCTTCTATCGAAATAACATGAGAGGGATCTAATCGATATCGTCTTAACATAGAAACATGAAAAACATCATGAATTTTCTATAATTTCGGAGGTAATGCTAAACGATATGCTACCGGTCCAACTCTTTTTGTAATTTCATACGGTCGAATAAAACGTGGACTTAAGTTTCCATCCCTACCAAATCTCAAAATTTTCTTCCAAGACGAGACTTTAAGAAATACCTTATCACCAACAGAATTCTCAATATCTCGATGTTTCAAACCTGCATACGATTTCTGTCTGTCAAAAGCCGTCTTCAGTCTAACTCAGATCTTCTTAATAGTGTCTTTTGTTTCTTGAATCAATTCCAGCCCAATCATTTTTCTTTCACTCAATTCCATCCAACATGCAGGTGATCGACATCTTCGACCATACGGAGCCATTTGAATACTCGATTGGAAACTATTATTGTATATAAATTGAGCTAATGGTAAATAACGTTCCTAGCCTGATTCAAAATCAATGGCATAAGCTTGAAGCATATCTTCTAAAATCTAAATAACCAGCTCAGATTGCCCATCAGTCTGTGGATGAAAAGATGTACTGAAGCTGAGTCGAGTACCAAGTGACTCGTGCAATTGTCTCCAAAATCTCGATATGAACCGCGGATCCTGGTCAGATATTATTGACACAAGATTACCATACAATCTCACAATTTCCCGAAGTTAAACCTTAGCAAGTTTCTAAAAATGACCAATCAATTCGGATAGCTATCAAAAGAGCCTATTTTTTAAGCCGTTCAACAATCACCCCAATAGCATTTTTCTTGCTTGCTAAAAATGGTAACCCCGTTACAAAATCCATCGTAATAAAATCCCATTTCCATTCAAGAATATTAATAGGTTATAGTAGTCCAGTAGGAACCTAATGGTCTGCCTTAACTAGTTGACAAGTCAAGCATTTCGCTACATATTAAACTATATCTCTTTTCATACCTGGCCACCAATAAGAGTCTCGTAGATTACGATATATTTTCGTTTCTCCCAGATGTATTGCAAAAGAACTATTATGTGCTTCACGAAGTATCAACTCTTTCAATTCTAAAACAGCTAGAACACAGATCCAATTACGAAATTTTAGGCAATCATGATCATCAATATTGAAATTCTCTGCCATGTCATTCTGAATTATTTCTATTTTCTTCTTTAATTTTTCATCTTCTAATTGTGCTGACCTGATCTAATCAAACATCATCTGTTTAACTTTCAATTCAGCCAATAGACTTCTATCAACTGATACTGATTGTAACACCCCAAATTCGGCCTAGAAGTTTAGACTGAACTCAGGATGCTACATTGATCACCAAAGTGATCAAGGGAAAATTTTACAAAACCAGACGACTTTAATTTCATTTCTGTAAACCATTCATATCTTTACGCACCAAAAACTTTTAATCAGTA
>NW_024403466.1:0-12000 GCF_007990345.1 Gossypium hirsutum | reverse complement strand
AAAAGTTGATGTGGGAACTGGAGAGTTTCGTAAAAGATCCTCGGGAAAGTCTCTTCAACAGGCATCGAAGAAATTTCGAGATGATGTGGGCCGGTCTAGAGGCACTTCGGGCCTTTTTAGACGAGATCGTGATCGACCCCCTGTGGGTACACGAGGCACTTCGGTCGCCAGTGTTGGGAATGAATGTCGAGATAGAACGGAATGTCGATATTGCGGTAAATGGCATTCGGGGAGTTGTAGATTCCCTGACCGCTCCTGTTACAAGTGCGGATCAGTTGACCACTTCATTAAAGATTGTCCGAGGTTGTCTGAACAGAATGTAAATCAGAGTGGGAAACCGGGTGCTACCACTGCTCGAGGTAGACCATCTAGAAATACGGCAATGCTAGCGGTGGTCAGAGAGGATCTAGAGATGCTACGACCAGATCCGAGGCTCATGCGCCTGCTAGAGCTTATGCTATACCTGCCCGCGAGGATGCTTCTTCTCCTGATGTTATTACCGGTACTTTTACTCTCTTTGATACTAATGTAATTGCTTTGATTGACCCCGGTTCTACTCATTCTTACATATGTGAAACCTTAGCATCCAGTAAGACTTTACCTATTGAGTCTACTGAGTTCGTAATTCGGGTGTCAAATCCCTTGGGTCGTTACGTGCTTGTCGACAAAGTGTGTAAGGAATGTCCCCTAGTAATTCGAGGTTCCTGTTTTCCGGCGGACTTGATGCTTTTGCCATTTGATGAATTTGATGTTATTCTTGGTTTGGATTGGCTGACCGCGCATGATGCAGTTGTGAACTGCAAAAGCAAGACTATTGATTTGAGGTGCGCAAATAACGAGATAATCCGAGTGAGTCTACGGACTTAAAGGGGTTGCCAGCTGTAATATCCTCAATGTTGGCCCAGAAATATGTAAGAAAAGGGTGCGAAGCATACCTTGCGTATGTACTTGATGACAAAGGATTAGAAAAGAAACCCGAATCTGTGCCGATGGTTTGTGAATACCCGGATGTTTTTCCTGAAGAATTACCGGGTTTACCACCTGTTCGGGAGATAGAGTTTGGTATTGAGCTTGTACCTGGGACTACGCCGATTTCGATAGCTCCGTATCGTATGGCACCAACCGAGTTAAAAGAATTGAAAGCTCAGTTGCAAGAATTGACGGATAGAGGTTTCGCTTGACCAAGTTTCTCATCTTGGGGTGCACCAGTATTGTTCGTGAAAAAGGACGGAACCATGAGGTTGTGCATTGACTATCGTCAGCTGAATAAAGTGACAATAAAGAACAAATATCCGTTACCGCGTATCGATGATTTGTTCGACCAACTGAAGGGAGCCTCAGTGTTCTCAAAAATAGATTTGAGATCGGGCTATTATCAGTTGCGAATTCGAGATTCGGACATACCCAAAACTGCCTTCAGAACGAGATATGGTCACTACGAATTCTTAGTGATGCCGTTTGGACTCACTAATGCCCCTGCGGTATTTATGGATTTGATGAATCGGATCTTCAGACCATATTTGATCGTTCGTAGTTGTGTTCATTGATGACATCTTGGTCTATTCAAGAGATGAGACCGAACATGCTGAGCACCTGAGATTAGTGTTGCAAATTTTGCGGGATAAGCAGTTATATGCTAAGTTAGTAAGTGTGAGTTCTGGTTAAGAGAGGTTAGCTTCTTGGGTCACGTGGTATCCGCATCGGGTATTCGAGTTGACCCGAGCAAAATTTCAGCCATACTTAACTGGAAGCCTCCAAGAAATATTACCGAAGTTCGGAGCTTCCTGGGGCTCCCGGTTATTACCGACGATTTGTAAAAGGTTTCTCGATGATAGCCACACCAATGACGAAGCTACTTCAAAAGGATGTTAAGTTCGAATGGACGGAGAAATGTCAGAAAAGTTTCGATCAACTGAAAACTTATTTGACTGAAGCTCCAATTTTAGTGCAACCCGAATCAGGCAAAGAGTTTGTCATTTATAGTGACGCATCCCTACTTGGGTTGGGTTGCGTATTGATGCAAGAAGGTCGAGTGGTGGCCTATGCTCGAGACAATTAAAGCCACATGAGAAAAATTATCCGACCCATGATCTTGAACTAGCTGCCATCGTATTTGCTTTAAAAATATGGCGACATTACTTATTTGGTGAAAAGTGCCATGTATTTTCGGATCACAAAAGTCTCAAATATTTGATGACTCAAAGAGACTTAAATCTGCGACAAAGACGTTGGCTTGAGTTGTTGAAAGATTACGAGCTTGTCATTGATTACCACCGGGAAAGGCTAATGTGGTTGCGGACGCCTTAAGCCGGAAATCATTGTTTGCTTTACGAGCGATGAATGTGCACTTGTCTGTTCTACCCGACAATGTGTTAGTAGCTGAATTAAAAGCCAAACCATTATGGATTCATCAAATTCGTGAAGCCAGAAAGTTGATGATGAATTGGTTGCAAAACGGGCTGAGTGTGTTCCGAACAAGGAATCGGAGTTTCAAATTGATGATGATGATTGTTTGAGGTTCAGAAGTCGTTTGTGTGTTCCAAGGAATTCAGAACTCATTTCGATGATTCTGAACGAAGCCCATTGTAGCCGAATGTCAATTCACCCGGGGAGTACGAAAATGTACAACGATTTGAAATGTTGGTTTTGGTGGCATGGTATGAAACGAGACATCTCTGACTTTGTTTCGAGATGTTTAATATGTCAACAAGTGAAAGCGGAACATCAAGTGCCTTCAGGATTACTTCAGCCGATCATGATACCTGAGTGGAAATGGGATCGAGTCACAATGGACTTTGTGTCCGGACTGCCATTGTCAGCAAGTAAGAAAGATACGATTTGGGTTGTTGTCGATAGACTGACTAAGTCGGCTCACTTTATCCCCGTGCGTACGGATTTTTCATTGGATAAACTAGCTGAATTGTACGTTTCTCAGATTGTGAGATTACACGGGGTACCTATTTCTATCGTGTCGGATAGAGATCCAAGATTCACCTCACGATTTTGGAAGAAATTGCAAGAAGCTTTGGGCACCAAGCTGCATATTAGCACTGCTTTTCACCCCCAAACCGATGGTCAATCCGAGCGGATAATTCAGATACTTGAGGATATGTTGAGATGTTGCATCCTCGAGTTCAGTAGTTCATGGGAACGATATTTACCTTTGATTGAATTCGCTTACAACAATAGTTTTCAATCAAGTATTAAGATGGCACCTTACGAGGCTTTGTACGGTCGTAAATGTTGTACACCATTGTTTTGGACCGAGCTCGGTGAAAGTAAAATTTTGGAGTTGATTTGATTAAAGATGCCGAACAGAAAGTAAAGGTAATCCGTGAAAGTCTGAAGGCAGCCACAGATCGTCAAAAATCGTATGCGGATTTGAAACGAAAAGACATTGAATATCAGGTGGGAGATAAAGTGTTTCTTAAAGTTTCGCCTTGGAAAAAGGTACTCAGATTTGGTCGTAAGGGCAAGTTGAGCGCGAGATTCATTGGGCCGTACGAAATCTCTGAACGAGTTGGTCCGGTTGCGTATAGATTGATTTTGCCCCCTGAACTTGAAAAGATTCACGATGTCTTTCATGTTTCGATGCTTCGACGCTATAGATCTGATCCATCGCACATAATTAGCCCATCAGAGGTTGAAATTCAAGCCGATATGAGTTATGAAGAAGAACCGATGCGTATCCTAGCTCGTGAAGTGAAGGAGTTGCGAAACAAAAGGGTTCCGCTAGTAAAGGTGTTATGGCTCAAACACGGGATCGAGGAAGCTACTTGGGAAACCGAGAGCTCGATGAAAGAACGATACCCAAACTTATTTACCGGTAAGATTTTCGGGGACGAAAATTTCTTAAGTGGGGGAGAGTTGTGACAGCCCAAAATTGACCCTAGTCGGGAAGTGGTTTCGGGACCGCTAAACCGAGTCATAAAATAATTAACCGTCATAATTGATGCTCATTATATGTACATGTGCATGTGTGAAAATTTCGTGTTTGAATTTGTTTAATTGTAGGTGAATTTTAGTAAATAGGACTTATGTGAGAAAATTTTGAAATGTGATAGGTCAAAGCATAAGGACCTATTAGTGCATGAAATAAAAAGGGGGACTTGCATGTCAAATTCCCCCCCTAATTAGTAGTGGCCGACCATGACAAGCATGGTAGACCAAGTGTGATGGGCAAGAACATGTCATAAACATGTTGAGTTAGTGTTTCATGGGAAGTATGATAAAATAAGGAGCATGGGCATAAAATAATGAAAGGGAATATGATGAAAACAAAAAAAAAAGTGTGTGGTTGTTTCCCCCCCCCATTGCCGTGAGTAAAAGAAAAGAAAAGAAAAATTTTGTTCATCCTTTTTCATCTTCTTTTGGCCGAAAATTCTAAGGAAGGAGGAAGGAGTTCTTGCTTCATGTTTGGTTTGGAAGAGGATTAGGAGGAGGTTTGGCCATACTTGTATCTAGATCAAGGTATGTTTGAGGCTGTGCCATGAGATTCATGCATGTTTTTAGTTGCTAGCTTGAGATCTAATTAGCCCATGGTTCAAATCTTTGCTATGTCATGGGGATGATATTCGGCCTAGGTGGATTTTGTGTTAATGCCATTGCATGCTAAATATGAAGCTTGTTAATGATGCATGTGATGGTGGATTGATGATTCTTGAATCTTCTTTTTAGCATTTTTGAGTGAGCACATATGTGCATTGGTTGCTAGATGGAGAAGAATCGGCTAGCAAGTTGTGTGCTAAGGCCGAATATAATTTTTGTAATTAATGAGTAATGCATGTGTTAAATTGATGGAAAGGGAGAGGATGCTTTACTAGTGTATATATGTGTGTATTAACCAAGTTTTGAACTTAAAACAAAATGGTGTTTAGTCAATACAAGTGACCATACTTGTAGAATGTATTAAGTGTTGCAATCGGCCCCAACATAGACATGCATATTCGGCCATAGGAAGGAGATTGGTGTTGCATGTATTCGGTTAGAGGCAAGCATATTGATGCTTTTGTCTTGGCTTAGAAAATTCGGCCAAGGGGGAAAATTAGCTAAAATGTTGAGTTTGATTCATGATTCCGTACATATGTGACTTTAATGTCTAATGTATAAATATGGGCTAAGTGCCTTGTGTTCCTCTTTTCGATGCTCAAATGATTAAATCAATTTATTTGTTTAATTAAGCTCAAGAGCAAAGGGGAACTAAATCCGATAAAGGGAAGGAAAAAGTGGTCGAATAGCTATCGGAATCGTTCGACAACACCCGAGGTAAGTTCTTGAGTAAAAGAGCTTAAATTATGATTTGATTAGATCATGTTTTATGCAAATCAAAATCATGCTCTTTGTGTATGGCTATTGAGCCAAAATTGCAAGAATGATAAGTGTCTTGTGTTCGAGTTTTGCTAACGAAAATGAAATACGAATGTGCCATGATTTATTGTTAAATGTGCATGGTTATTTGAATGATGTCCGGGCTAAGTCCCGAAGGCTTTGTGCTAAGTGACCATATCCGGACTAAGATCCGAAGGCATTTGTGCGAGTTACTAAATCCGGGTTAAGTCCCGAAGGCATTTGTGCGAGTTACTAAATCCGGGTTAAGTCCCGAAGGCATTTGTGCGAGTTACTATAACCGGGCTATGTCCCGAAGGCATTTGAACGTGTAGCTATATCCGGTTAAATTCCGAAGGTACGTGATTTGGGAATGAATGATCTTGCTGTAAAAATTTCAGTTAATACGCTTGAAACATCCCAACATTAAGGTATGTTTCGTATGTGCTTTGAATTAGTTGAGCCCTTACAAATAAGTATTCGCTCAGTTGATAAATGAGCTACCGGCCTTTGGCTAAGTTGATCTTTGTGTTGAATAAAAGAGTTGGTAATGTGAAGTAAGTATGACATTGAAAAATTGTACATATGAAATTATCCGTTTAGCTACATGAATGCTATACTTTTGTTGTGCTGGAATCCCTTGCTCAAAACTTACTAAGCATAAATTGCTTACTTCGTCTCCTTGATTCTCTGTTTTATAGATTTTGGTTCTCCAGCTATCGGACTCGGGATTTTGAAGTCGAAGTCGCCCACACTATCAAAGCCCCCCCCTTTTGGTACAATTTTGGTTGAACTTCGAAATGGCATGTATAGGACTACCCTTTTTGTTGTGGGTCATGGACCCTTTGGACTTGTATAATTTTGGATAGCCATGCGAAAATGGCTTATATATGTTTGAGCATAATGTTATCATCATTTGGTATGGATATGGTTATTGAGAGGTGTGGATATGCTTAACAAGGATTGGCCATGGGAATGGTTAATCACTATCATAATTTGTGCTATTTATGCTAAAAGGGCTAGTTGAATCATGGAAACTATGAAATAGGTAAAGTCTACCTTAAAGGCAGATGCTGACAGCAGCAGTGATGTAGATTTGGAAAATCACTAAAAATAGTAGAAATAGAATTCAATAGTGAATAAATTATGTAAACGAACCTTGATGAATCTATTTTCGTATGAAAGTAACGAAACGATCATATGGACAGTATGTTAAGAGATATTCAGGTTCTCGTAAGACAGGGCCAGAACGGTTTCTGGATTCTCTGTTTCGACTTTGGAAATTCATTATAAATTAACCAGAGATAATTAGGAGTCATGCCATATATGTATAGATTCCTCTTTGAGTCTAGTTTCTATATAAACAAACGACATCAGTATTGAAGCCCTGTACAGGGAGATATCCAAGTCGTAATGCGCAAAGGTCAGTGTAGTCAATCCCTGTAACATGGGACACTTTGACTAATAAACTGTACTAATTGGCCCAACCAAAAATTCTAGAAAAAAATATGTAGATGGGCATATGAGTCTAGTTTCGGGGAAAATTTACATAACTGGATTCCGAGTTTCTGAACTCAAGATATGATTTTTTTAGCGACTAGTACGCAGATTGGCAGTGTCTGGAAAATTTTTTTATAAGTGGTTTAAAGTCTGTTAACACCTCGTGTTCGACTCCGGTGACGGTCTCGGGTTCGGGTGTTAAAATGACTGACATTTCAACTGTATAGATAAAGCAACATTTCAATATCAATAGTGTACCTCAAATTAGAAGAGGGAGAACCGAAAGTGGCCTCAATAACAACCAATGCAGTAATATAGTTTCTATAATCTGTGATCTCTATCACCATACCTCCTAATCGGGTCAATATTTATTACGGTAACGAATGTAATTACATCCGATCGATGAATATCTTTCTCAGATAAACTATGTTTAAATAATAGAGAGACTGATGATATCTTAGAAAAAATTAGAAGAGTAATATCACACATACATCGGTAGAAACAACTCTTATAAAGACAATATAATTCGCATATTCGCAATTCAGGGCTTCAATCAGTAGAAGTAGTTAATAACATCATACGAACCTTATCATTTAATCTTATATCAATCATGATGAATTAAAAACCCAAGTAAGGTAGAGCAGTACCGTTCATGAATCAACCGAACTTACAGTAATTCCATCTAACATAATTGTAACAGCCTAATTTTGACCATGTTCGAAACGGTGGTTTCGTGACCACGAATTCGAGTCAAAAATATTTTAATATTATTTTCTAAGTTTCTTATGCGTGAATTTATATCTGTGAAATTTTCATGTTTTAATTTTATCGTTTCAGTGCCCGATTTAATAAAAGGGCTTAATCGCGTAAAATAAAAAATTGATGGTTAAATGTAAAAGGGCCAAATTGTTGTTGTCTTTTTAAATTGAGGCATTTATGTTGCAGTTATACCATTAATTATATGAATGGACAGTAATGGCATGTAATATATAGTTTTGTTTTTAAATCATTAAGGTTAAAAATGTAAAATGTTAATTAAGTTAATATAATAAAACATATCATGCATCCATTCATTTTATTTTCATGACCGAAAAACATAAAGAAAGAAAATAAAACAAAGCTTAGGTATTCGGCATTATTGAAGCTTCATTAAGATATGTAACTAGCTCAGTTTTTGATAATTTTTACGTTTTTGAGATCGTTGCAGTGTAATGTGCAAAGCCGATGCTTGAATTTCTAATTTTGATGAATATTTTGAGTTATGAAATTGATGAATATTTGAGTTTTGTGATGTTAGTTGATGAAATATTAAAGATATGTTTTGGATTGATATGTTTTGTATTGGAATTTTTGATGATTTTGAGTAATTAGGACTAAATTGCAAAAATAATAAATTGAGGGACTAAAATGTGAAATAAATTAAATTTATGGACTTGTATGAACATAAGAACTTTCGGCTTAAGCATAGCATATTCAAATTTTGCATGTTTTGTGTTTTCTACAATTTGAACTAAATTGTAAAAAGTGTAAAATGTCATGGGTGAAATGGTAATTTGCCCATTTATGTGTTTTTCCACCAAATTGAATAGAATTATGTTTGAATGAGTTTAATTTGAATATGTTTAGGTCAACAACTAAAGAAATCGAATTTGGATCGGGGGAAAACTAAAGTTGTCGATTAGTCGTTCCGTTCCGATTATCATTGTCCGAGGTAAGTTTATAAGCAAATAGATGTTGTTTATTTTAAATAAATACGAGCTTATTATGTTGAAATGAATTATGTGAAGTATATATGTCGTTAGCCGAATGTTTATATGCTAGGGAGCTATATTTACAAATTCGTTTCGACCTAGTTATGACGTCCGAAAGCCCCGTATGAACCTTAGGAATAGCTAGGATACATATGCCATGACATAGGATTCCAATATGTACTGTGCGAGTAAGACCATGGCATCGATATATGTATGCGAGGAAGACCACGTTTAATACGTTGGCATCGATATGTGATTTCGATATATGTGTGCGAGTAAGACCTTGTTTAGGATACTGACATCGATATGTGATAACATGTAAGACCACGTCTGGAATGTTGGCATTGTACCATATTTGTGATTATCTGAGGATCCTATTCAATTCCGAATGGTTCAACAGGCAATGATAAGTTGTGATCGAATCTGTAAATCGAGCTAAAGTGATCAGGTATGAGATAGTTGATTATCTATTTGAAAATAAGGTAAGTTGGTTATTTGATATTTGATACAAATTATATATGATGCAAATGAAAATATATGTGTATATGAAAAGTATATTCGGCAAAAGGTTATATATAAGTGATACTATATTTGTAATCTATGTGCAAACATATATGAATGGTTATTTTCGGTTTTATAATTATAAAATGTGAATACTTATGAGATGATTAATGAGTATATGCATATAAGTTTATATATAAAAGTATATGTTGTATGTGAATTTATAATGGTTTATTTTAAATTAGTTAAATTAAATTATAAATGTGATTAAATGTCTTATTTGCTTATGACTTACTAAGCTATGTTAGCTTACTCTCTGTGTGTGTTTAGTTCTGTCTTATAGATTTTGGAGACTAGTTACGGACGCGGGGATTGTTAGAGAACCTTATCACACTATCGACTGTTTTCGGTATTTTATAAGTTGAATTTTGAACCTATGGCATGTATAGGCTAGATTATTTTTTGATATGATGATTTTGGTATGTGTATATATATAAGCCATGAGAAAATGGCTTGTTTATTTGTTAAGTCTAGTTTCAAGGTTTGATTGAATTATGGTTATGTTTGATTGTGATTTTGGATGTGGTTTGTTTGGAATCGGCCATGGTATATACATAAGTATGAATAATGCTTGTTATGTTATTCATGGTTAAAATGTTTCGGTTATGTCTTGTATTTGATAGTAATGGTTTAATTATAAAAATTTTATTATTGTATTATATAGAGGGAATTGAATAATGATAGTGTTAAATATGTGTACTAGGCTTTGATGTATGTAAGTTAGGTTCGAAATTAGCAACTATGGAACATGTTCAATTGGGTTTTGATGGATGTTCAAATTGAATTAGTTGGAATTTTGAAATGTGCTCTTTTATGACACATGATTAATCAGGTATAATTATTTCTAAAATTGAAATTATGATTCATGTATTCAAATTTATAACAAGTGAAGTGTGTTTTGGTTTATTACAAACTATATAAAATTTGTTTGATTTTTGTGGTTAACTTTACTACTAGAATTGATATAAAGTAAGTTGGCATTGGGTTAAATTTTGGTATAATGCATAGTATGTGTAATTAGCATGATTGGATTCGGCATTTGTATTTGAATTGATTTGATTTCATGATTATATTATAAACATGTCGTAATGGTTATATGACTAGTTATTAAGTGAATTAAATGCAGGATTATATTCGAGTGGTCATAGGTTTAGTTATAAATTAGGCTTATGAAATCTTTGGCTGTGAAATGATCAACTCTGTTTTGATTAGAAAATGGTTAATTTCAGCTTGTGGTTGAATGGCATAATTTGTATTATGTATATGATTAATCTTGGTGGCCGAATAGGTGAGCAAATGAATTGATCTTGTATTTCAAATTTTTTCATGATGTTGGCATTTAAATTTGGATATGTTTGATTTGGTAATTATGCTTTAAAATGGTTTGTGTATTGTTTAATATGTGATGATTGACATGATGGTTTGATTATAAGAAATGTTATATGCATATATAGTAATAAAGAAAAATGAAAGTTGACATTGAACAATGCATATGTATTTAGTATGTTTTAATATTCAGTTAATGTATTGGAAATTGACTATATGAATAGTAATTCAGGTTATAAGCTAACAAGTTGATTATATGTGAGTTTAATAAAAATTGTTTTGTACTATATGTAAATGATTCAAGAATTGTTAACTGAAGTTACAAATGTATACCTTCGAATATGATTTGAGTGACTGTATGAATGTATAAAAGTTGTATCTTTCTGGTAATGCCTCTTAACCCCATTCCGGCGATGGACACGGGTTAGGGGTGTTACAATAACTTACTAGCCTTTCAATACAATAAATATTGCATCTGAACATGCACAATTTCCATGCCTCTGAGAATAACAATACATATAGAATACCTATATAAAATACCCAAAAGGGATTGCTATAATATATACCCGATTATAACAGCTGTATCCAATATTTTTGCAATTTTATCATTATTCCACTAACATATATAGTCATCAATAATCTCACATCATTCAGTTCACTCGCAAAGCTTATTCGAAAGAAATTTTTAGTTAACCCATTCTGTATGTACCATATCTAAATAAATCAATTTCTCATAAATAACTTCCTTCTTTAATAGGCATTGTGTATCCTAAACAATTTTCAAAAAAATCTGATATCTCTCTTCAGAACCCATCTTTATTTACTAACCCATTCTCGATTCTAACTACATCATTAATCATTCAGCCTTTGAACTCTTTAGTTTCACATTCATGAGTTTAATCCATATAAATCTTGTGAATTTCATTGTATAAAACTATACTGGTAAGGGGGTGGAGATCATAAGCATCAAAATTCAACTTTCACATATATACTCATATAACATAACATTCATCATTCTCATGTACTATAAATCATTTATCCGTACCTTTTTTAATTCAATTTCATCGTAAGTAACATTTTTACCCAGGCACGTGAATATCACTTTCAGCAGTATCAGAATTAGCTCTGTTAGAAAGCATCTCTGTCTATTTGTAAGACAATTTTCATCAGCATCGGAAGATATCACACCATCACAGGTTATATAATGGCATGTAATTCTAGACTCCACATATGCTACGTTCAGTCCAAGAATCAACTAAAACATAGCTCTAATACTACTAAATGTAACACCCCTAACCGTACCTGTCGCCAAAATAGGGTTACAGAGCGTTACAAAAAAATTTTAGAATATTAACCAGATAATTCATGCAAGTTACTAATCATTTATCGAGATCATTAATAACGTCCCTTTATTCAGCACTCGAGGCCTAATATGAACATTAGAATCGAGCCAGGACTTAATCGAAACTTTTCAGAATTTTTCGCATCTTTTTAAAATTTTTCCAAGGCACAGGGCTCACACGCTCGTGTGGTCCAA
>NW_024403465.1:0-12000 GCF_007990345.1 Gossypium hirsutum | reverse complement strand
CATGGCCTAAGAAGCTTCAAACTCCTTTCACACTAAATGGAGTTGGTAATACTTCAATTACGTTCATCTTTACTTTATCCACTTCGATCCCATTCTTGGAAATTTTGTGCCTTAAGAGAATTCCCTAATTAACCATAAAATGACATTTTTCCTAGTTAAAGACATGGTTTAGTCTCTTTGCATCTTTTAAGTACCTTAGCCAAATTATTCAAACAAATGTTGTAAGTATTACCAAAAATAGAGAAATCATCCATGAAAACCTCAACATAATTTTCAACCATATTAGTTAAAATTACCATCATACATTGCTAAAATGTGGCAGGTGAATTACATAAGCCGAAAGGCATTTGCCTAAATGCAACTATACCATATGGGCAGGTAAAAGTAGTTTTATGTTGGTCTTTTGGGGCTACAAGTATTTGATTGTATCTCGAATATCCATATAAAAAGTAATAAAATTTTTTACCTGCCAGTCGGTTTAGCATTTGATCCATAAAAGGTAAAGGAAAATGATCCTTATTAGAGGCTTTGTTTAACTTTCTGTAGTTAATATAGATTCTCCAACCCTGACAGTTCTCATCGAGATTAACTCATTTTGTTCATTTTCAACGATCGTGGTCCCACCTTTCTTGGGTACACATTGCACCGGACTTACCCAAGAACTATCCGAGATGGGGTAAATAATTCCTACATCTAACCACTTAATCACCTCCTTCCGGACCACTTCTTTCATGATAGGGTTAAGTCTTCTTTGCCCATCAATCTTACCATTTTCACCTTCCTCTAAAATAATTTTATGGATCCAGAAGGAAGGACTTATACCTCGCATGTCAGTTATGGCCCAACCAATTACATTATTAAATTTCTTTAAGACAATAATCAATTGCTCCTCTTGATGTTTTGTTACGTTCACTGAAATAATTACAAGCAAAGTAGAACTATTACCAAGATAAATGTATTTTAAGACAAAATTACCTTTAATTCAAGTTTAGGCGGTGCCTCGATTGACAACTTGGGTTGTGTAAATTCCTGAACTTCCAACTCTAGTGGTTTGAACCGCGATGGTTAAATATAACTCCTCGGATTGGCTTCCGTCAAAGCTAAACCTTCATTACCTTTTTTATCTTTGAATGGTTCAGACCCTAAGGTGTTTTCCAATAGGGGTCTTCTTCAGAATTGCTTCCCATAGAAACTAAGGTTTCTACTTCCTCCATTACTGAATACTCTTCCATCGAATCAGAAAACTTCATCGATTTTAGAATGTTAAACGTTACCTTATCGTCTTGAACTCGCATCGTGAGTTTGCCTTTCTACACATCTATCAACGTTCTTTCCGTGGCTAGAAAAGGTCTCTCTAAGATGATAGGAACTTCTTTGTCTGCTTCAAAATCCAAAACAATGAAATCAAGAGGAAAATTGAATTTATCGACTCTTACCAAAACATCTTCAATTTTTCTTTTGGGATATACTAATGATCGATCCGCAAGTTGAAGTGTTATAGTAGTAGGTCTTACTTCACCTATTCCTAGTAGCTTGAAAATAGATTTGGGCATCAAGTTGATGCTTGCTCCTAAGTCACACAAAGCTTTACGTTAATATGATTCACCAATGTTGCAAGGTATCTTAAAGCTTCCAGGATCCTTTAGTTTCAGAGGTAGCTTGTTCTGTAAAAATGCACTACACTCCTTCGTCAAAGTGACAGTCCCATACTTACTAAGTCGTTTCTTCTTGGACAATATATCCTTCATAAACTTCACGTAATTGGGTATTTGCTCTAAAGCCTCTTCCAACAATATGTTGATATGTAGTTACTTTAAAACATCCAAGAACTTCTTGAATTGTACCTCTTGTTTCTGCTTTTTCTGTTAAAGTCTTTGAGGACATGAAACTCTAGGTTGATATAGATAACTTTTCTGAAGAGGTAAATCTGCAAAAGAGGGTGTTAGCTTTTTAAAATTAACTAGTTTAGGGTTTGCCTCATCAGATTTTTCAGCATCTAATTTTTCTGTTATAGGAACTTCAACTGTTGGTTGACTTTCCTCCTTTCCAGTAGGCTCGTCTTCAACCACAACCTTCTTAGGCTCCAAAGTATTACCATTTCGTAACTCTACCACTTTGAAATGTTCCTTACCTAAAATTTTCAAATTTTCTGTGTCGCTCAGAAAGGCTCCTTGTAGTCTACTATGAAGCTTAGTAGCTAACTGACCCATCTGGTTTTCCAGATTTTTTAGCGTTGCTGCTTGACTTTGGATCAAGGCATCATTTTTTGCCATGTACGGCTTCAACAAGTCCTCAAAATTGTTTGATTATTTAGTTTAAGGTGGTTTTAGGGTTTATTGATTAAAACTTCAGGTTTGGTTGGGTCTATGCTACATTTGATTGTTGTTTGGTCCATTTCCTTGATTACTCCAAGTAAAGTTCAAATGGTTCTGCCACGATGGATTATAGAAGTTGGACTCTGGTCCTTGTGCACTTCTATTTTGGTACTGGTTCCTTACGTAGTATACTGATTCAGGATTTGAAGGGAAATTCTCGAAAGAATGACCATTTCCATAGTATATGCAAGAAACTACCTCATACAGACTTGCTGTTTGAGCTGTAAAATTATTTAAACCATTAGTGGTAAACTGTTTTAACATAGTGGAAATAGAAGATACCTGAGCAAAGAGTGAAGTCAGCGCGTCCACTTCATGCACTACAACTACACGTCTTCCTTAAACTGCTTGATTTGTCGGCCATTGGTAGTTACTACTTGTGTTTCTTTCGATGATCTCGTAAGCCTCGCTATAAGACTTAGACAAAATTGAACGATTCACAGAAGCATCCACCATTAATCTTGTATGTGTGTTGAGACCGTTATAGAATGTCTCCAATTGGATATAATGAGGAATCCCATGATGAAGATACTTATGAAGTAATTCCTTGAATATTTCCCAAGCGTCATACAAAGACTCATTATCCAATTGTTGAAAATTTGTTATCTCATTACGCAATTTTGCGTTCTTACTTGGTGGAGAATATTTTACCAAAAACCTTTCTGCTAATTCTTGCCAAGTAGATATTGAACTTGGTGGCAATGAATTCAACCATGCTTGTGCTCGTTCTCGCAATGAGTATGGAAACAATTTTAACCTCAGTGCATCTTCAGTCAAATGGAAACAATTTTAACCTCATTGCATTTTCAGTCACACTAGCTATTTTGAATGAATCACTTACCTCCATGACATAACGAAGGTGTAAGTAAGGATCTTCCGTGGGCATACCACTAAACTGGCCCACCATTTGGAGCATTTGAAACATCATTGGTTTCAACTCGAATTAGAGTGCCTTAATATCTAGCCTTCTAATTCTTGAATTTAACTCATTGAAGAATGGTACAGTGTATTGTCTGATGGCATGATCCCTATCATCAACAATAAGGATTGAGTTGTGCACTGGATTGACTCCATTACCTTGTCCATCATTTTGATTTATAAGGTCCATCTCGGCTTGTGACAGCCCAAAATTGACCCTAGTCGGGAAGTGGTTTCGGGACCGCTAAACCGAGTCACCGAAATGTTTGAATGAGATATTTATTGTCTAGAATATGTAATTATGAATGTGTGAAAATTTCAAGCTTCGATTTAGTCGATTGCATGTGAATTTAGTCAATAGGACTTATGTGCGACATTTTTGAAATGTGATAGGTCGAAGCATAAGGACCTATTAGTGCCTGAAATAAAAAGGGGGGACTTGCATGTCAAATTCCCCCTAATTAGTAGTGGCCGGCCATGCTATGAGTGGAAACATGTCACAAACATGTTATGTTAGTGATGTATGTTAGGAACAATAAAATAAGGAGTATGGGTAATAAAGAAATGGAAAAAAAGGAAAGAATGTGTATGATTGTTCTTCCCCTCTCCATTGCCGTGAATGTAAGAAAGAAAACAAAAAAAAGTGTCCATCTTTCTTCATTGCTCTTGGCCGAATGTTCTAAGGAAGAAAGAAAAAAAAACAAGTTGTGTTCTTTGGTTCTTCTTGGCCGAATTGAAAGGAAGAAGAAGGGAGTGAAGCAATCGGTCATCTTAGGTCACTATTAAGGTAAGGAAGTTTGTACTAGCTTTTGAAATTTTAGTTGATATTGAGTGAGTTATCAAGTGATTTTTGTAAACCATGTTAAAATTTTGATTTTTGGGGGTGAGTATGGTTTTCGGCTATAAAAGATTAATAAGGGTGATGATTGTGTTTCATGCAAAACTTAGATTAATAATGGTGTTGCTTACATCTTGATATCTATGAGTTCCTTTCTTGGCTCTACCATAGACCCACGAAGTATATGTTTAGTTGGTGTTGTTGGAGGTTTATGATAGAAGCTAATGAGTGAGAGTTTGATAGGTACTATGAGGTTAAACTTCATGAGATTGTAAGCTTGTAAGTTGGATGATGAAATTCATGCTTTGTGAAGGTAAATGGTGTAGAAGGAGCATTCGGCCATGAAAACAAAAAAAAAAGGGGAAATTTATGATGAATTAAGTTGGAAGCTATTATAATGTACTTGTGCATTCGGGTATGGGATGAAAAAAAAATATATATGAGATGGCTATAATCAGCCTTGTGATTCGGCTTTTGCATATATATATATTTGCACATGGTGTATTGGTATGATACATATATATGTCATCCCAAGGTATATGTTTATATATGGTGATGGTTTAGTTATGGAGTGAATGATGGATGCATATTGAGTTGTAATATGTAATGCATTAGTTAGTAAAATGTATGTCATTTATATGTGGTACTAAGTATATAATTGGCCTCAACGTAGACATGCATATTCAGCCACATGAGATGGATTGGCGTTGCATGTATTCGGTTAGAGGCAAGCATATTAATGCTTATATCTTGGCTTAGACAATCGGCTAAAAGGAGTGTGGGATAATATGTTGAGTTGATGCATGATTTCACATGTATGTGACTTTAATGTCTAATGTATAAATATGGGCTAAGTGCCTTGTGTTCCTCTTTTCGATGCTCAAATGATTAAATCAATTTATTTGTCTAATTAAGCTCAAGAGCAAAGGGGATCTAAATCCGATAAAGGGAAGGAAAAAGTGGTCGAATAGCTATCGGAATCATTCGACAACATCCGAGGTAAGTTCTTGAGTAAAAGAGCTTAAATTATGATTTGATTAGATCATGTTTTAAGCAAATTAAAATCATGCTCTTTGTGTGTGGCTATTGAGCCGAAATTGCAAGAGTGATAAGTGTCTTGTGTTTGAGTTTTGTTGACGAAAATGAAATACGAATGTGCCATGATTTACTGTTAAATGTGCATGGTTATTTGAATGATGTCCGGGCTAAGTCCCGAAGGCTTTGTGCTAAGTGACCATATCCGGACTAAGATCCGAAGGCATTTGTGCGAGATACTAATTCCGGGCTAAGCCCGAAGGCATTTGTGCGAGATACTAATTCCGGGCTAAGCCCGAAGGCATTTGTGCGAGTTACTAAATCCGGGTTAAGTCCCGAAGGCAATTGTGCGAGTTACTATAACCGGGCTATGTCCCGAAGGCGTTTGAATGAGTAGCTATATCCGGTTAAATTCCGAAGGTACGTGGTTTGGGAATGAATGATCTTGCTGTAAAAATTTCAGTAAATACTCTAGAAACATCCCAACATTGAGGTATGTTTCGTATGTGCTTTGAATTAGTTGAGCCCTTACAAATAAGTATTCGCTCAGTTGATAAACGAGCTACCGGCCTTTGGCTAAGTTGATCTTTTGTGTATGTACATAAGGGTTGGTAATGTGAAGCAAGTATGATATTGAAAAATTGTGCATATGAAATTATCCGTTTAGCTACATGAATGCTATACTTTTGTTGTGCTGGAATTCCTTGCTCAAAACTTACTAAGCATAAATTGCTTACTCCGTTTCTTTGATCCTCTATTTTATAGATTTTGGTTCTCCAGCTATCGGACTCGGGATTTTGAAGTCGAAGTCGCCCACACTATCAAAGCCCCCCCTTTTTGGTACAATTTTGGTTGAACTTCGAAATGGCATGTATAGGACTACCCGTTTGTTGTGGGTCATGGACCCTTTGGACTTGTATAATTTTGGATAGCCATGCGAAAATGGCTTATATATGTTTGAGTATAATGTTATAATCATTTGGTATGGATATGGTTATTGAGAGGTGTGGATATGCTTAACAAGGATTGGCCATGGGAATGGTTAATCACTATCATAAATTGTGCTATTTATGCTAAAAGGGCTAGTTGAATCATGGAAACTATGAAATAGGTAAAGTCTACCTTAAAGGCAGATGCTGACAGCAGCAGTGATGTAGATTTGGAAAATCACTAAAAATAGTAGGAATGGAATTAAATAGTGAATAAATTATGTAAACGAACCTTGATGAATCTATTTTCATAGGAAAGTAACGAAACAATCATACGGACAGTATGTTAAGAGATATTCAGGTTCTTGTGAGACAGGTCCAGAACGGTTTCTGGATTTCCTGTTCCGACTTTGGAAATTCATTATAAATTAACCAGAGACAATTAGGAGTCAAGCCATATATGTATAGATTCCTATCTGAGTCTAGTTTCTATAGAAACAAATGGCATCAGTATTGAAGCCCTGTACAGGGAGATATCCAAGTCGTAATGCACAAAGGTCAGTGTAGTCGATCCCTGTAACATGGGAGACTTTGACTAATAAACTGTACTAATTGGCCCAACCAAAAATTCTAGAAAAATATATGTAGATGGGCATATGAGTCTAGTTTCAGGAAAAATTTACGGAACTGGATTCCGAGTTTCTGAACTCAAGATATGATTTTTAAAGCGACTAGTACGCAGATTGCCAGTGTCTGGGAAATTATTTTTAAAGTCTGTTAACACCTCGTGTTCGACTCCGGTGTCGGTCTCGGGTTCGGGGTGTTACATTTGATTGGTATCAGAGCTACGGTTTAGTCGATTCTAGGACTACCGTAATGCGTTGGGTCTAGCTATACATGCCATTTTATGTGATTATTTGATAGTGTGGTGATTTCTAACATTTGCAAATGTGTTTATTTATAGTAATGGATCCCGATCCCGACCGAGCGGTAGCTGATGATCTTGAGAGTGTAGCGCCTGCTCCGGCACAAGGGACAGCGCCGGTGAACTCTCAACCTAATGCTAGTAACCCGAATGATGAAGCTAGACAAGCTTTCTATAGCGTGATGAATGATTGGTTAACCAATACATTCGAACTAATACGGCTGTTCCACAACCTCCCTTCCCGACTAATAAAACCCCCGCACCTACAATACCTCCGGTAACTGACCAAATAAGGTCAAATAAGCCCCCAGTTGACAGAATCCGAAAACATGGGCTACTGAATTTAAAGCTACGGATAGCGACGATGCCGAACAAGCTGAATTTTGGTTGGACAACACTATCCGGGTACTCGATGAGCTATCTTGTACACCCGATGAATGCCTAAAGTGTACTATCTCCTTGCTACGTGATTTGCCTACTATTGGTGGAGTACTCTGACTTCTGTTGTGCCCCGAGAGCAAGTAACTTGGGAGTTTTTCCAAACTGAGTTTCGGAAAAAGTATATCAGTCAGAGATTTGTTGATCAAAAACGGAAGGAATTTCTTGAGCTTAAGCAAGGTTCCATGTCGGTTACTGATTACGAGCGAAAATTTGTTAGACTTAGCAAATACGCTCGGGAATGTGTTTCGTCCGAGGCTATCATGTGTAGACGCTTCGAGGATGGGCTGAATGAAGATATAAAAATGTTCGTTGGCATTCTTGAAATACGAGAGTTCGTAGTACTTGTCGAGCGAGCTTGTAAAGCCGAAGAGCTTAGAAAAGAAAAACAAAAAGTTGATGTGGGAACTGGAGAGTTTCGTAAAAGATCTTCGGGAAAGTCTCTTCAACAGGCATCGAAGAAATTTCGAGATGATGTGGGCTGGTCGAGAGGCACTTCGGGCCTTTTTAGACGAGATCGTGATCGACCCCCTGTGGGTACACGAGGCACTTCGGTCGCCAGTGTTGGGAATGAACGTCGAGACAGAACGAAATGTCGATATTGCGGTAAATGGCATTCGGGGAGTTGTAGATTCCCTGACCGCTCCTGTTACAAGTGTGGATCAGTTGACCACTTCATTAAAGATTGCCCGAGGTTGTTTGAACAGAATGTAAATCAGAGTGGGAAACCGGGTGCTACCACTGCTCGAGATAGACCATCTGGAAATACGGGCAATGCTGGTGGTGGTCAGAGAGGATCTAGAGATGCTACGACCAGATCCGAGGCTCGTGCGCCTGCTAGAGCTTATGCTATACGTGCCCGCGAGGATGTTTCTTCGCCTGATGTTATTACCGGTACTTTTACTCTCTTTGATACTAATGTAATTGCTTTGATTGACCCCGGTTCTACTCATTCTTACATATGTGAAACCTTAGCATCCAGTAAGACTTTACCTATTGAGTCTACTGAGTTCGTAATTCGGGTGTCAAATCCCTTGGGTCGTTACGTGCTTGTCGACAAAGTGTGTAAGAAATGTCCCCTAGTAATTCGAGGTTCCTGTTTTCCGGCGGACTTGATGCTTTTGCCGTTTAATGAATTTGATGTTATTCTTGGTTGGATTGGTTGACCGTGCATGATGCGTTGTGAATTGCAAAAGCAAGACTATTGAATTGAGGTGCGCAAATAACGAAGTAATCCGAGTTGAGTCTACGGACTTGGATGGGTTGCCAGCTGTAATATCCTCAATGTTGGCCCAGAAATATGTAAGAAAAGGGTGCGAAGCATACCTTGCGTATGTACTTGATGAAAAGAATTAGAAAAGAAATCCGAATCTGTGCCGGTGGTTTGTGAATACCCGGATGTTTTTCCTGAAGAATTACCGGGTTTACCACCTGTTCGGGAGATAGAGTTTGGTATTGAGCTTGTACCTGGGACTAGCCGATTTCGATGGCTCCATATTATGGCACCAACGAGTTAAAAGAGTTGAAAGCTCAGTTGCAAGAATTGACGGATAGAGGTTTTGCTCGACCAAGTTTCTCACCTTGGGGTGCACCAGTATTGTTCGGAAAAAGAAGGACAGGAACCATGAGGTTGTGCATTGACTATCGTCAACTGAATAAAGTGACGATAAAGAACAAATATCCGTTACCGCGTATCGATGATTTGTTCGACCAACTGAAGGGAGCCTCAGTGTTCTCAAAAAAGATTTGAGATCGGGCTATTATCAGTTGCGAATTCGAGATTCGGACATACCCAAAACTGCCTTCAGAACGAGATATGGTCACTACGAATTCTTAGTGATGCCGTTTGGGCTCACTAATGCCCCTGCGGTATTTATGATTTGATGAATCAGATCTTCAGACCATATTTGGATCGGTTCGTAGTTGTGTTCATTGATGACATCTTGGTCTATTCAAGAGATGAGACCGAACATACTGACACCTGAGACTAGTGTTGCAAATTTTACGGGATAAGCAGTTATATGCTAAGTTCAGTAAGTGTGAGTTCTGGTTAAGAGAGGTTAGCTTCTTGGGTCACGTGGTATCCGCATCGGGTATTCGAGTTGACCCGAACAAAATTTCAGCCATACTTAACTGGAAGCCTCCAAGAAATATTACCGAAGTTCGGAGCTTCCTGGGGCTCGCCGGTTATTACCGACGATTTGTAAAGGTTTCTCGATGATAGCCACACCAATACGAAGCTACTTCAAAAGGATGTTAAGTTCGAATGGGCGGAGAAATGTCAGAAAAGTTTCGATCAACTGAAAACTTATTTGACTGAAGCTCCAATTTTAGTGCAACCCGAATCAGGCAAATAGTTTGTCATTTATAGTGACGCATCCCTACTTGGGTTGGGTTGTGTATTGATGCAAGAAGGTCGAGTGGTGGCCTATGCGTCGAGACAATTAAAGCCACATGAGAAAAATTATCCGACCTATGATCTTGAACTAGCTGCCATCGTATTTGCTTTAAAAATATGGCGACATTACTTATTTGGTGAAAAGTGTCATGTATTTTTGGATCACAAAAGTCTCAAATAATTGATGACTCAAAGAGACTTAAATCTGCGACAAAGACGTTGGCTTGAGTTGTTGAAAGATTACGAGCTTGTCATTGATTACCACCCGGGAAAGGCTAATGTGGTTGCGGACGCCTTAAGCCAGAAATCATTGTTTGCTTTACGAGCGATGAATGTGCACTTGTCTGTTCTACCTGACAATGTGTTAGTAGCTGAATTAAAAGCCAAACCATTATTGATTCATCAAATTCGTGAAGCCCAGAAAGTTGATGATGAGTTGGTTGCAAAACGGGCTGAGTGTGTTCCGAACAAGGAATCGGAGTTTCAAATTGATGATGATGATTGTTTGAGGTTCAGAAGTCGTTTGTGTGTTCTAAGGAATTCGGAACTCATTTCGATGATTCTGAACGAAGCCCATTGTAGCCGAATGTCAGTTCACCCGGGGAGTACGAAAATGTACAACGATTTGAAACGTTGGTTTTGGTGGCATGGTATGAAACGAGATATCTCCGACTTTGTTTTGAGATGTTTAATATGTCAACAAGTGAAAGCGGAACATCAAGTGCCTTCAGGATTACTTCAGCCGATCATGATACCTGAGTGGAAATGGGATCGAGTAACAATGGACTTTGTGTCCGGACTGCCATTGTCAGCAAGTAAGAAGGATGCGATTTGGATTGTTGTTGATAGACTGACTAAGTCGGCTCACTTTATCCCCGTGCGTACAGATTTTTCATTGGATAAACTAGCCGAATTGTATGTTTCTCAGATTGTGAGATTACACGGGGTACCTATTTCTATCGTGTCGGATAGAGATCCGAGATTCACCTCGCGATTTTGGAGGAAATTGCAAGAAGCTTTGGGTACCAAGCTGCATTTAGCACTACTTTTCACCCCCAAACCGATGGTCAATCTGAGCGGATAATTCAGATACTTGAGGATATGTTGAGATGTTGCATCCTCGAGTTCAGTAGTTCATGGGAACGGTATTTACCTTTGATTGAATTCGCTTACAACAATAGTTTTCAATCAAGTATTAAGATGGCACCTTACGAGGCTTTGTACGGTCGTAAATGCCGTACACCATTGTTTTGGACCGAGCTCGGTGAAAGTAAAATTTTCGGAGTTGATTTGATTAAGGATGCCGAACAGAAAGTAAAGGTAATCCGTGAAAGTCTGAAAGCAGCCACAGATCGTCAAAAATCGTATGCGGATTTGAAACGAAAAGACATTGAATATCAGGTGGGAGATAAAGTGTTTCTTAAAGTTTCACCTCGGAAAAAGGTACTCAGATTTGGCTGTAAGGGCAAGTTGAGCCCGAGATTCATTGGGCCGTACAAATCTCCGAACGAGTTGGTCCGGTTGCGTATAGATTGATTTTGCCCCCTAAACTTGAAAAGATTCACGATGTCTTTCATGTTTCGATGCTTCGACGTTATAGATCCGATCCGTCACATGTGATTAATCCCTCAGAAGTTGAAATTCAATCTGACTTGAGTTATGAAGAAGAACCGATGCGTATCCTAGCTCGTGAAGTGAAGGAGTTGCGAAACAAAAGGGTTCCGCTAGTAAAGGTGTTATGGCTCAAACACGGGATCGAGGAAGCTACTTGGGAAACCGAGAGCTTGATGAAAGAACGATACCCAAACTTATTTACCGGTAAGATTTTCGGGGACGAAAATTTCTTAAGTGGGGGAGAGTTGTGACAGCCCAAAATTGACCCTAGTCGGGAAGTGGTTTCGGGACCGCTAAACCGAGTCACCGAAATGTTTGAATGTGATATTTATTGTCTAGAATATGTAATTATGAATGTGTGAAAATTTCAAGCTTCGATTTAGTCGATTGCATGTGAATTTAGTCAATAGGACTTATGTGTGACATTTTTGAAATGTGATAGGTCGAAGCATAAGGACCTATTAGTGCATGAAATAAAAAGGGGGGACTTGCATGTCAAATTCCCCCCCTAATTAGTAGTGGCCGGCCAT
>NW_024403464.1:0-12036 GCF_007990345.1 Gossypium hirsutum | reverse complement strand
AAATAACGAAGTAATCCGAGTTGAGTCTACGGACTTGGAGGGGATGCCAACTGTAATATCAGCAATGTTGGCCCAGAAATATGTAAGAAAAGGGTGCGAAGCATACCTTGCGTATGTACTTGATGACAAAGAATTAGAAAAGAAACCCGAATCTGTGCCGGTGGTTTGTGAATACCCGGATGTTTTTCCTGAAGAATTACTGGGTTTACCACCTGTTCGGGAGGTAGAGTTTGGTATTGAGCTTGTACCTGGGACTACGCCAATTTCGATAGCTCCGTATCGTATGGCACCAACCGAGTTAAAAGAGTTGAAAGCTCAGTTGCAAGAATTGACGGATAGAGGTTTTGCTCGACCAAGTTTCTCACCTTGGGGTGCACCAGTATTGTTCGTGAAAAAGAAGGACGGAACCATGAGGTTGTGCATTGACTATCGTCAACTGAATAAAGTGACGATAAAGAACAAATATCTGTTGCCGCGTATCGATGATTTGTTCGACCAACTGAAGGGAGCCTCAATGTTCTCAAAAATAGATTTGAGATCGGGCTATTATCAGTTGCGAATTCGAGATTCGGACATACCCAAAACTGCCTTCAGAACGAGATATGGTCACTACGAGTTCTTAGTGATGCCGTTTGGGCTCACTAATGCCCCTGCGGTATTTATGGATTTGATGAATCGGATCTTCAGACCATATTTGGATCAGTTCATAGTTGTGTTCATTGATGACATCTTGGTCTATTCAAGAGATGAGACCGAACATGCTGAGCACCTGAGACTGGTGTTGCAAAATTTGCGGGATAAACAGTTATATTCTAAGTTCAGTAAGTGTGAGTTCTGGTTAAGAGAGGTTAGCTTCTTGGGTCATGTGGTATCCACATCGGGTATTCAAGTTGACCCGAGCAAAATTTCAGCCATACTTAACTGGAAGCCTCCAAGAAATATTACCGAAGTTCGGAGCTTTTTGAGGCTCGCCGGTTATTACCGACGATTTGTCAAAGGTTTCTCGATGATAGCCACACCAATGACGAAGCTACTTCAAAAGGATGTTAAGTTCGAATAGACGGAGAAATGTCAGAAAAGTTTTGATCAACTAAAAACTTATTTGACTGAAGCTTCAATTTTAGTGCAACCCGAATCAGGCAAAGAGTTTGTCATTTATTGTGACGCATCCCTACTTGGGTTGGGTTGCGTATTGATGCAAGAAAGTCGAGTGGTGGCCTATGCGTCGAGACAATTAAAGCCACATGAGAAAAATTATCCGACCCATGATCTTGAACTAGCTGCCATCGTATTTGCTTTAAAAATATGACGACATTACTTATTTGGTGAAAAGTGCCATGTATTTTCGGATCACAAAAGTCTCAAATATTTGATGACTCAAAGAGACTTAAATCTGCGACAAAGACGTTGGCTTGAGTTGTTGAAAGATTACGAGCTTGTCATTGATTACCACCCGGGAAAGGCTAATGTGGTTGCGGACGCCTTAAGCCGGAAGTCATTGGTTGCTTTACGAGCAATGAATGTGCATTTGTCTGTTCTACCTGACAATGTGTTAGTTGCTGAATTAAAAGCCAAACCATTATTGATTCATCAAATTCGTGAAGCCCAGAAAGTTGATGATGATTGTTTGAGGTTCAGAAGTCGTTTGTGTGTTCCAAGGAGTTCGGAACTCATTTCGATGATTCTGAACGAAGCCCATTGTAGCCGAATGTCAAGTCACCCGGGGAGTACGAAAATGTACAACGATTTGAAACGTTGGTTTTGGTGGCATGGTATGAAACGAGACATCTCCGACCTTGTTTCGAGATGTTTAATATGTCAACAAGTCAAAGCGGAACATCAAGTGCCTTCAGGATTACTTCAGCCGATCATGATACCCGAGTGGGAATGGGATCGAGTCACAATGGACTTTGTGTCCGGACTGCCATTGTCAACAAGTAAGAAGGATGCGATTTGGGTTGTTGTCGATAGACTGACTAAGTCGGCTCACTTTATCCCCGTGTGTATGGATTTTTCATTGGATAGACTAGTTGAATTGTACGTTTCTCAGATTGTGAGATTACACGGGGTACTTATTTCTATCGTGTCGGATAGAGATCCGAGATTCACCTCGCGATTTTGGAGGAAATTGCAAGAAGCTTTGGGTACCAAGCTGCATTTTAGCACTGCTTTTCATCCCCAAACCGATGGTCAATCTGAGCGGATAATTCAGATACTTGAGGATATGTTGAGATGTTGCATCCTCGAGTTCAGTGGTTCATGGGAACGGTATTTACCTTTGATTGAATTCGCTTACAACAATAGTTTTCAATCAAGTATTAAGATGGCACCTTACGAGGCTTTGTACGGTCGTAAATGCCGTACACCATTGTTTTGGACCGAGCTCGGTGAAAGTAAAATTTTCGGAGTTGATTTGATTAAGGATGCCGAACAGAAAGTAAAGGTAATCCGTGAAAGTCTGAAAGCAGCCACAGATCGTCAAAAATCGTATGCGGATTTGAAACGAAAGGACATTGAATATCAAGTGGGAGATAAAGTGTTTCTTAAAGTTTCGCCTTGGAAGAAGGTACTCAGATTTGGCCGTAAGGGCAAGTTGAGCCCGAGATTCATTGGGCCGTACGAAATCTCCGAACGAGTTGGTCCGGTTGCGTATAGATTGATTTTGCCCCCTGAGCTTGAAAAGATTCACGACGTCTTTCATATTTCGATGCTTCGACGCTATCGATCTGATCCATCGCATATAATTAGCCCATCAGAGGTTGAAATTCAAGCCGATATGAGTTATGAAGAAGAACCGATCCGTGTCCTAGCTCGTGAAGTGAAGGAGTTGCGAAACAAAAGGGTTCCGTTAGTGAAGGTGTTATGGGTCAAACACGGGATCGAGGAAGCTACTTGGGAAACCGAGAGCTCGATGAAAGAACGATACCCAAACTTATTTACCGGTAAGATTTTCGGGGACGAAAATTTCTTAAGTGGGGGAGAGTTGTGACAGCCCAAAATTGACCCTAGTCGGGAAGTGGTTTCGGGACCACAAAACCGAGTCATAAAAATAATTGATTTCCATATTCTATGCTTATTATGTGTGTACATGAGTATGTGGAAGTTTCATTCTCCAATTTTGCCAATTGCATGAGAAATTATTAAATAGGGATTGATATGAGACATGGTGAAAATATGATAGGCTAATTTAAAATGGTCTATTAATGCATGTTGTGAAAATGATGGGTTTGCATGTCAAATTACCCAAAATTTGAGCTAGTGGTTGGCCATGCTATGGGTGGAAACATGTTGGGAACATGTTGGCCTAGTGAGGTATGTAGGAAAAAAATAAAATAAGGGGCATGGGCATAAAATAATGAAAAGGAGTATGATGAATACAAAAAAAAATGTGTGTAGTTGTTTTCCCCCCCCATTGCCGTGAGCTAAAGAAAAGAAAGGAGAAAATTTTTGTTCATCCTTTCTCATCTTCATTTAGCCGAAACTAGAATGAAAAAAACAAAGAAAAAAAATGCTCATCCTTTGGTTCATCCTTGGCCAAAAATTTTAAGGAGGAAGGAAGAAGAAAGGTTGAAGAGGTTCGGCCATGCATGTAGCTAGGCTAAGGTATGTTTGATGATGTTCCATGAGATGCATGCATGTTTTAGTTGTTAGCTTGAGTTCTACCTAGCCCATGGTCTAAATCTTGCTATGTGATGGAAATGACACTCGGCCATGGATGCATCATTCTTGGTTGATGTTTGATGTTGTGGTGATGAGGCATGAGGATGAGTTAAGATTCGGCCTAGGTGGAGTTTGTGTTAATGCCATTGCATGCTAAATATGAAGCTTGTTAATGATGCATGTGATGGTGGCTTGATGATTCTTGAACCTCCTTTTTAGCATTTTTGAGTGAGCACATATGTGCATTGGTTGCTAAATGGAGAAGAATCAGCTAGCAAGTTGTGTGCTAAGGCCGAATATAACTTTTGCATGTTAATGAGCAATGCATGTGTTAAATTGATGGAAAGGGAGAGGATGCTTTACTAGTGTGTATATGTGTGTATTAGCCAAGTTTTGAACTTGAAACAAAAGGGTGTTTAGTCAATACAAGTGACCATACTTGTAGAATGTATTAAGTGTTGAAATCGGCCCCAAAATAGACATGCATATTCGGCCAAGGGGAAGAAAAATTAGCTAAAATGTTGAGTTCGATTCATGATTCCGTACATATGTGACTTTAATGTCTAATGTATAAATATGGGCTAAGTGCCTTGTGTTCCTCTTTTCGATGCTCAAATGATTAAATCAATTTATTTGTTTAATTAAGCTCAAGAGCAAAGGGGAACTAAATCCGATAAAGGGAAGGAAAAAGTGGTCGAATAGCTATCGGAATCGTTCGACAACACCCGAGGTAAGTTCTTGAGTAAGAGAGCTTAAATTAAGATTTGATTAGATCATGTTTTAAGCAAATCAAAATCATGCTCTTTGTGTGTGTGGCTATTGAGCCGAAATTGCAAGAATGATAAGTGTCTTGTGTTTGAGTTTTGCTAACGAAAATGAAATACGAATGTGCCATGATTTATGATTAAATGTGCATGGTTATTTGAGTGATGTCTGGGCTAAGTCCCGAAGGCTTTGTGCTAAGTGACCATATCCGGACTAAGATCCGAAGGCATTTGTGCGAGATACTAATTCCGGGCTAAGCCCGAAGGCATTTGTGCGAGTTACTAAATCCGGGTTAAGTCCCGAAGGCATTTGTGCGAGTTACTAAATCCGGGTTAAGTCCCGAAGGCATTTGTGCGAATTACTATAACCGGGCTATGTCCCGAAGGCATTTGAACGAGGAGCTATATCCGGTTAAATTCCGAAGGTACGTGATTTGGGAATGAATGAACTTCCTGTAAAATTCCAGTTAATACTCTCGAAACATCCCAACATTGAGGTATGTTTCGTATGTGCTTGAATTTAGTTGAGCCCTTACAAATAAGTATTCGCTCAGTTGATAAATGAGCTACTAGGCTTTGGCTGAGTTGATCTTTTGTGTATGTACATAAGGGTTGATAATGTGAAGCAAGTACGATATCGTAAATTTGTGCATATGAAATTATCCGTTTAGCTATATGAATGCTATACTTTTGTTGTGCTGGAATTCCTTGCTCAAAACTTACTAAGCATAAATTGCTTACTCCGTTTCATTGCTCCTCTGTTTTATAGATTTGGTTCTCCAGCTATCGGACTCGGGATCTTGAGGTCAAAGTCGCCCACACTATCAAAGCCCCCTTTTGGTACAATTTTGGTTGAACTTCGAAATGGCATGTATAGGACTACCCGTTTGTTGTGGGTCGTGGACCCTTTGGACTTGTATAAATTTTGGATAGCCATGCGAAAATGGCTTATATGTGTTTGAGTATATTGTTATAATCATTTGGTGTGGATATGCTTGACAAGGATTGGCCATGGGGATGGTTAATCACTTCCATAAATTGTGCTATTTATGCAAAAAGGGCTAGTTGAATCATGGAAACCATGAAATAGGTAAAGTCTAGCTTAAAGGCAGATGCTGACAGCAGCAGTGATGTAGATTTGGAAAATCACTAAAAATAGTAGGAAGGGAATTAAATAGTGAATAAATTATGTAAACAAACCTTGATGAATCTACTTTCATAGGAAAGTAACGAAACAATCATACGGATAGTATGTTAAGAGATATTGAGGTTCTCGTGAGACAGGGCCAGAACGGTTTCTGGATTTCCTGTTCCGACTTTGGAAATTCATTAAAAATTAACCAGAGATAATTAGAAGTCATACCATATATGGATAGATTCCTCTCTGAGTCTAGTTTCTATAGAAACAAACAGTATCAGTATTGGAGCCCTGTACAAGGAGATATCCAAGTCGTAATACGCAAAGGTCAGGGTAGTCGATCCCTGTAACATGGGAAACTTTGACTAATAAACTGTACTAATTGGGCCAACCAAAAATTCTAGAAAAAAATATGTAGATGGGCATATGAGTCTAGCTTCAGGGAAAAATCATGAAACTGATTTTCGAGTTGTGAAACTCAAGATATGATTTTTAAAACGACTAGTACGCAGATTGGCAGTGTCTGAGAAATATTTTTATAAGGGGTTTAAAGTCTGTTAACACCTCGTGTTCGACTCCGGTGTCGGTCTCGGGTTCGGGGTGTTACAGTCATCAACAACATTAGGTGTGTCTACGTCATGTTCAACATATACATGTATGGACCCTCTTTGTCTAATATGGTTAATCATTTCTATGAATGATGATTTATCATATCAAACATATAATTCCTTACTAAAATGTACCCCACCCTCACAATATACAAAGTTTCTCACAACTTTATACCCAGCTTCCAGTACCATCTCACACAATGTGTAATAATACAAAAAATCAGGGTCAAAATCCCATTGTAGCACTTCCCCTCCAACATAGGATAAACATGGGTTTGAAACAAAAGTTCTGCCCAAATGCATATGCACCACACATTTATCCCAAGATATTATAGCAAACTACACATGCATAATATAAACTGTAATATACATGCATGATATACATACAAATTTTAACAGTGCTAAATATAACATACATACATAAACATACATAAGCAAACATACACATAACAGTAATATACCACATAATATACTTTCATTAAACATGACATACATAATATACAAACATAACAGTAATATAACAAATAACAAACATACAAATATGCATACATAATATACATAACAGTACATAACATAACATATATACAAATATAAAAACATCATAGTAAACATAACATACATACATAACAGTACATAACATAACATACGTATAAATATACAAACATCACAGTAAACATAACATACATACATAACATAACATAACATAACATAACATACATACAAATATACAAACATAATAGTAAACATAACATACATACATAACAATACATAACATATAACATACACACAAATATACAAACATAACAGTAAACATAACATAACATAACATAGCATAGCATAGCATAGCATAACATAACATAACATAACATAACACAACATAACATAACATAACATAACATAACATAACATAACATAACATACAAATATACAAACATAACAGTAAACATAACAGACATACATAATAGTACATAACATAACAAACATAAATACATAACAGTACATAACATACATAATATACATAACAGTTTAAAAACATAACATACATACATAAACAGTACAGAAACATACATAACAAACATACCTTTCACCCTCAATCTCTTAAACGCTCGAAGAAAATCCCTGTCACTCATGAATGCCAACAAAAACAAAAAATAAAAGTCATATATAATACGAATTAAAAATTGGAAGTCAGATATAATGCGTACAAAAACAACCAGTTTGTGAGAATGAGTCCAAACAAAAGGGTTTAATTTAAAAAAAACATAAAAAGAACAAAAACCCCATCGAAGATGGAAAAAGCTTTGTATGCTAAAAATATGACAATTTTAATTTGATGATGAAAAATAACCCAAAAAATAGAGTGAAATACCTGTAATCGATGATCGAAATATGGCAATCTTGATTTAAACACTATAACAAATAGCTGGGTAATCGAAAGGGATGACTAGTTGATGATGAAACAAGGGTTTTTTCCAGACAGATGGGTGGGTTATTGAAAGGGTATCTAAGATTGTGGAAGATTTTAAACAAATTAAGGGTTTTCTTTCAAACAAATTGAATTGAAACGGTTTCTCAGATGAAGAATCAATATTAATTATGGGATTGGTAATAGTTATTATCTGGATTTTGACCTTTAACAAAAAAAACCTAATAGGTTTCTTTCAGATGAAGAATCATTCAATTTTTTTTAATTCTTTCTTATTTTTTCAAATTTTAATTAATGTTGTCTTTAATTTTTTTCAAAGGAGTCTGGTCAACAGATGAAAAAAATGGGTAAAATGGGGTTCCCAAATTGCGACACGTGGCGGCGCTCGATTGGCCAGTGGTGCCACGTTAGCAAAATTTAAATAGCGTTAGACTCAAATACCAAACCAATGGACGGAAAAAAAGTTTAGGTACCAATCTAGGAAAGAAAAAACCGTAGGTATCAATATGGGCGAAATCGACAAGTTCAGGTACTAATATTATATTTAACCCAAAAAATTAAGAGATGGCATGACAAACGTATACAATCTCGAAAATTCAGATAAGGTCAAATAGTCTTTTTGTTTAATTCAAGGTTCAAGTTATTCCATTGGAAGCTCAAATCCCGATGGACTGAACCTACACCATTCACAAAATCTATCCGTATGGAGTGGTGGAACTGCACAATAACAAGAGAGGTTCATTTAAAGTTAGTGGTCAACGTCTTAAGCATTATTGGGATAGTGAAGTTGAGCGAATTGAAAGTTGTTCAATTTAATAGACCCTTGATTTTTCTTGTAATTAATTTAAATAAATGACATATTTAGAAATTCTTTTTCTCGAAATATTACGTTAAATTAATTCCATCTAAGGATATTAGAACTTAAGCAGGATCATTTGTGACCCCTTCAACCTTTCCTGAGAATTTAATCTGATGTAATTTTTCGAGAAGAAATTTGTTTATGTTTAATTTTAATTTTTATTTGCAATTCTCATTTAATTTCTTTATGTTTAATAAGAGGGTCAAATTGGCCCAAGTACTGATTGATTTAGTTTTTGGTTCGGTTTAATTGTTCAATACAAGAAATAATTATAGTTTGGGCTCGAGGCCTAAAGAAGTGGAGAGGAGGAAAACACCCATTCAGTGCCGTCACTTTTATTCCCTCCATAGCTTGCTGCCCAAGTTATTACTCTAGCTAAATTTTAGCTAAAATTTACCCTAATCCATCACTATATAAACCCCTTAACACTATCATAATTTTCACAACAACTAAACAATTAGCCTTTATCCTAAACCTATATATGTTTCTTCTCCTAGCCGTCGGCTTCAAGTTCCAAAAGCTTCTCCCTAATTTTTCTTTCGTGTCACATACCTCTACTAGCTTTGCCACAAGCCTTTCACCGTAGCAACTTCCATGGCATCACCACCTCAATCCTCTTGTCACTGTAACTTCATTGTCGCCGCAACCTCCACCTCAAAAAGCTGAATGTCTTCTTTTCTTTTGAGAAAAATCACCATGTCTCATAAAAGAACTAGATCTTCAAAGACTTCTACCTGATTGTGATTCAAGATGAGGAAGTGAGAGAAAGATTTGATTCCATCTTCAAAAATCAACCCATGATGCCAAAAAAAGGTTTCAATTTAGAGATCAATTACAATATGATTATGCCTTCGTCAATTCAAAAACAATTGATGCTTTAAATTGAAATAAATTCTATGATGCACGATCAATGCCTGAAGAGGAATTAGTGCGAAAGATTTATGTCAATTTGACTACGCCAGATTCTAGTGAGGTCCTTGTTCATAAAAAGAAGGTATACTCACTTTTAAATCCATTAGTGATTTGTGTAATTTGCCTGATGTGGAAGAAGATAAGTACTCTGCCATGATGACAAATGTCAATTGAGATTTTCTTCAACAAGTACTTAATGTTGTTACAAATCCGGGATCCCAATGGATTATAAGGAAGTACGACAGTCATTTTTGTCGAAGGGAGAATTCAGACCCAGTGGCTAAGGTATGGTTCTACTTTGTTCTATATAGCTTCATGCCTATTTCACATAGTTTAACTATCTCGATGGAACAAATGCTATTGTTGTATGCAATTATGACAGAAAGGTTTATCTATGTTGGGAAAATTATTCTCAAAGAAATTCAAGATTGTGCTAGGAAAAAGGCAAAAAGTGCTTATTTTCCATCATTAATTACTTCACTTTGCTTGAGGGACCAAGTTAAATCAAAAGCAAACCTAAAGAGCTGGTATGTTCAAGGTTGCATAACAAGACATGATCTTGAGAGGTCAGTGGAAAATGTTGAGCTATTGAACCAGATCGAGCCAAATGAACTGAACAAACTAGAATCTGATCAGTTGTCAAACAAATTTGAACCAGTAGCTGATTCGGTAAATGAAACTGAAAATTTGAAGAGGAACCAAACAACCTTGAACCGAGGATGAAACCAAATGTTGTTGAACTAGTTGAGCAAAGTGTTAATCCTGAGCTGACCATTCTAATGCCCACTTGTTCAAGCACTATGAAGAAATTGCAATTTTCAATTATGATAGATATGTAGAAATTCATGCATAACCAACAAGCTTATTGGAGAAGTAACACCCTTAACCCTTATTCGTCACTGGAAACAAGGTTACGATCATTACCGGACTTTATAGGCTAATTATGAATATTTCATTACCTTTATCATACAAATCAAGAATCAATCATGTAACACTCATATTGTCCCTTAGATGGGCCTTCGAGGCCCAAATACACCTTAGAAGTGAATCGGGACTAAATGGGACACTTAGATTTTTCATTTTAAAATTTTCTTAGGAGCAGGGACACGCCTGTGTCTTAGTCGTGTGGCATTTGATGTAGGCACACGACCATGTTTTAGACCCTGTCTTTACCATGTAACTTTCAAACTTGGGTTACACAGCCAATCACACGCCGGTGTGCTAGGCCATGTGGAAAGTGCAGGAGTCACCGTATTCAGCGCTAGAATAGGGTTACGGAGTATTACCAGACTTATTAAACAATTAAATAATCATTTCACATACATTTTTAGATTTCAAATAATAATTATTCAAACTAAATCACCTTGTCCCTAATACGAGCTACGAGGCCCTAAACATGCTTTAGAAGTGGTTAAGGACTAAACCAATAGCTCAAGAAATTTTTAGAAAACTTAGAAAAATTTTAATCTACAAAGAACACACGCCTGTGTGACCCTGCTATGTGTCTCACACGGCCAAAGACACGCCCGTGTCGCAGGCCATGTGGACATTCGAAATGGGATCACATGGCCGTTTCCCAGCCCATGTCTGACCCTGTGTAACTCTCTGACTTGGGTCAGACGACCAACACACACGCCTGTGTGGCTAGCTCGTGTGCCCTAAGAAATAGCTAGACACACCCGTGTGCCAGCTCGTGTACTAGGTCGTGCCAAACCTGTAGGGTATATTGACTTAGGCCACATTGCCAAGTCACACGCCCGTGTGCTGGGCCGTGTGGAGCATACTGACTTAATTTTTAATTCAACACCAGGGGACACATGGCCATGTAACCTGACCCTATGTCACACACGGCTGAGACACACGCCCGTGATTCTACCCGTGTGGACAAAAATAGGTTATTTACTAAGCCATTTTGCCACCTAAATTTGTATAGACTTTCATCAAACCAAATGGCACAAAAACAAGACATAAATAGGCATCCAATCAACCTCATCCAAGCATCATTTTTACCATTTCTATACCAACCAATACCAAACATATCAATACAACAATGTGCCATTCAATTCATACCAAAACTCATAATCTCAAATCAACAATACAACCAGTTTCAACCATGCATCATTTAGCCTGATCTCAAAACAAACCAAATTCAATTCACAACCATTTAGTACCCCAAATTATAAATATCATCAGGCATCACATATCCATCAATAAACACATAACCAAAACCAACCAAATTAAGCCAACTCTCATGGCTATTATAGAAACCAAACATTAACATTTATAAGCCATTTCAAATGACCAAATTCATTACACAATATATATCAAAATGACCTTAATCCTATACATGCCATATACTCAAAATACTAAGTTCAAAAGTACCAAAGTGTAGTAGGATAGTGTGATGAAATCTCCAACGGTCTCCAAATCTGAGCTAGCTTGATTTCATTATAAAATACGGAAAAATAAACAATGGTAAGCTATAAAGCTTAGTAAGTTCGTATAGAAATTAAATCAACTCCTCATATATGCTCAAATTAAGCAAATAAATCATAACATAACATGGCTTATAATGAATCACCAACTTGCCACAAATGCATTCACAAAGTTAGTTGTAACTTTCATAATTTTCCTTATTTCAATGTATTACTCGTTTCATGTACATACTT
>NW_024403463.1:0-12076 GCF_007990345.1 Gossypium hirsutum | reverse complement strand
TGTCTCGTAATGGAAGAGTTCATTAAAAAGATAGGGGTGTTTGCAACATGACTGTAAAATGGGTCCAGCCTTGCACCCCATTTCAGAAAATGAACTACATCTCGTAATGGAAGAGTTCATTAAAAGATATTTCATTTCCCATTCTTTCAAGTTCACATTCGTAAATTGTCAAATGTGTTTAGTATTTTTTAGAAAAATGATTTTTCATTAGCAAATCGCGCAAAGTGTCTATAATTTATTTTCTTCCAAACTCAAATTATTATTTCTATTCTCAGATTTTATATCGATGAAACAAGTTTCCTTCTTCATCCTGATCAAATCCAAATATATATATCGATATATATCTACAACGCCTTACAAAATATAAGAATCGGACTAGGAAAGCTTGCACAATTTGCGAATGCATGTAAAGCTTTGCGAATATAAAATGATTTATAGACAATTGCACAATAAAATTATCTTTTCAAGAATGTCCTTTACCCTTTGTTTTCTTCTTCGCGCAATTTGCAAATGGGAATAACTTTTATTGTATTCAAAACAAATGTATTACAGATAACTGCTCCAATTCCAAATGAAAAAGAGGAAAATAAATTAAAGACTTTTTCTTTTAGAAACTTAACATCTTGCGAAATTAACCAATCGGACAACCACAGAAAATGTTCCTCCTTGTGCAACTTGGGAATGTTAATAACTTTTGTAGTATTGTGATAAGTGACTCGCTAATGGAGCTTTAACATAAACAGATGAACAAATACTTGCAGAAGATGTTTTAAATCATAAAAATATAAAGATATATTTCGATAAAAATCCTGAATAAATGTAAAAGCTCTCCATATATTATGAATGACATAAACGGCAATGAGAAGACAAGAGCCCATTGTCTCTTCGTTGCCCAAACTGGAAAATGGATTTTCTGTTGAACATGATATAAATTTTGTACATTTTCGCATTTTACAAAAAAAATACGATTGGACGCATAGACTGCATTCTTTCCTTCTTGTGCAAAAAAAAAAAAAAAAAAAAAAAAAAAAAAAAAAAAAAAAAAACAAAAAAAACAAAGAAATATACGATTGAACGATAGACTGCTTCCTTGTACAAATTGCAAATGGAAAACGAAACATGTATGTTTTTGCATATTTACATAAAAATAGAATTTAAGAAAATAAACAAAAGCTGAAATGTAACGAATATTTCTTTTACTAAATTGTTCATTAAACAATTCGATGTTTACGAAGATAGCCCTTTTGAAAAGAGTAATCTTATGACTACTTGGAGGGTGTATCATATGATTTTCAATCATATCCATATCACTTTTCGATATACAGTATATACGCTGACTTTTACCAGATGGTCTTTGTTCTGGCTCCCCACACACGACCTCTTAAATACACGTAGGAACTCACTGACGCACAGAAAAAGTCAGTCGTCGCATGATGTCACATGGTATACGTTGCCATTTTTATTGAATGTCCTGGATAAGATGTTAGCTGGTGGGTTGGCGTCCACAAATCCCTCCCCAAACCATAATTATACGGAAATATCGAGAATTACTGAAAACAGTGGCTACAGTTTTCTAAATAATTGCAATTTTACTACATAACCAGAATCTTATATCTATATCAATTATAGCTTTGAATATGTTGCAATCTAAATATGTATCCTACGTTTACACAGACAAATATAAACTATTGCCGATGTTAAAGATGTTTTAAATAATAGAAATACAAAGACATATACGATTGGACGCGTAGACTTCATTCCTGCCTTTTGTGCAAATTGCAAATGGAAAAAGAAACATGTATGTTTTTGTAAATTTACAAAAAATATAATATTAGAAAATAAACACAAGCTGAAAATGTAACGAACCTTTCTGTTACTAAATTCGATGTCTACGGAAATAGACATTTTGAAAACAGTTTATCTTATGACTATTTGGAGGGTGCATCATATATTCATATCACCTTTCAATATACAGTACATAAACTGACTATTACCAGATGGTCTTGGCTCATCAATTCACCACACAATATCTATTATATCGACCATATAATATCCTCAATTTCAAAAATTGAAATTTCCTCAGTAATTATAATGTTTCAATCATATTCCATATCACCTTTCGATATACAGTACATACGCTGATCATTTCCAGGTGGTCTTGGCTCATCAATTTTGCACACAATATCTGTCATATCGACCATATAATATCCTCACGGGAAAGCCACTGGAACATATTTTTTTCCGTTCCATAAAGCTGATCTGTACATCACTTTCATCCTCATCCACAGTTAAAATCTATCCCACATACCATCTTTATATATAGCATGTCGCAACATAATCTCTGACTTCAATATCAGCTGAATGACGCAGGACTTCATTTTCACCTCAGGGTTTACTAGAGACATCAACCGCTTGATCAAGAGATGTATATTTGTCTCTCCAGGAATCACAGGTCATACCTGACAGACATATTTCACAATAACAATTAACTTCATTCAATGATAACTTAGAGTTGCCTTTACCAACAACAGCGTGGGGTTTCATTGTTCCTTTTATCGGTATAATGTCTGCATTATACAATTTTTTTTTCATTTCGGGTAGAGTTCAATATGTTTGGGGTTTTTTTTTTTTTTTTTTTTCATTTCTATAATATACATTTTCGTCTTTGCAGTATTTCTTAATTTGATCATACATGGTCCTGCACGCCGTCATTATTCTACAAAATTAAAGAATATTAGGAAAATAAAGCTAGGGTATTGAACAATTAAGGCAATATATTGACAGTAGGTAGTAGGACGGACATATAATACAATGAGAAATTTTTAACTGGCAAAGGAAATAACAATGAACGAGTTTTTTCAGTACATCGTAGCAGTAGCCATTAATTATCCTGTGAAATATAATTAAGTTGTAAATTAGATTAAAAAATATATATATGTTATATATCATGTTATAAATTAGATATTAGAAATTACATAAAAAATTATATATTTTGTAACAAATTAGATACAAAATTATGATTAAGTTATAAATGAGATACGGTTTGAAATTATAGCATTTAAATTTATATATCATGTTTAAAATTATCTATTTTTCATTAAAATGTAAGCTCTTAGAAAACAATATATGACGCACAATATATACACAGTTCTTTTATTATAGATGGTGTTGAGTCTTTTATTGGCAGCAACAGAGGTCCTTTAATGACTTAAAGAACCGCTATTTTCAATGGAATGGAGTCGATTAAAAAGAAAATGCCGGAAGTTATTCTTGCTAGAGTGGTCAATATGGCGATGACATACGCCCATGATAACTGAAGGTAACTGTCATCATATTCCGCGCCAAAAATAATGTCACCAATCAGAATGAAACATCCTGCTATAAAAATATTTCCCAATTTAATAAAAAGCAAATTGAGGGTAAAAGCGGTGGCAAACGGCCTGAGAGGATGTTTGGCTGCGAAAAACATTGAAGTTGATCAAAAAAGCACTGGCAAACGGCCTGAGAAAAAAAACGGTATGAGAGGCTGTTTGGCTGCGAAAAAATTGAAGTTGATTAAAAAAGCGGTGGCAAACGGCATGAGAGGAAAAAACGGTATGAGAGGCTGTTTTTAGGAAAATGCCGGAAGATATTCTTGCTGGAGCGGCCAAGATGGCGATGACATACGCCCATGATAACTATCATCATCATATTCCGCGCCAAATATAATGTCACCAAACAGAATGAAACATCCTGCAATAAAGAGATTTCCCAATTTAATAAAAAGCAAATTAAGGGAATTTTTAAAAAAAAATTTGTTTCTTCTAATGAATACCACTCCTCTTCCATAAATTTACAAATTATATTTATGTTACAAAAATATATGTATCATTTTAAGTTACTTTTGAAAATATGACATAATCATACAGTTGGTCCAAACCATACCAAGTCTTAATGAAAATGATTTATTGTAGATTTAGAGTAAACAAAATTTACAACCGGTGGCTCAAATCAAGAAATTAATGTAAAGTGTTGAAAACGTAGACGGATTCTTCTTCATTGTTATTATCATAGAGTAGAGTTTGAGTATTTCTAAAGTAAATGGATAAGTTGTTAGAAGATTTTTTGCGTCCATCAGCATGTAAGAAGCAATGAAGTGAAAAATGTACAGAATCGTCGAATTGTTGACCACAGCGGCAGAAAGGAGTATCCGATACATGACTCATTTAAGCGTAGATAAAATTTACAATCTAACTATTGTTCTAACCGTTTTTAAGTTTTTGTTTCACATCTTTTCTTTTCTAAAACAATGACAAAAGAGAGTTAGAATAGGAAATTTTTAACATTCAGTGTTTAAATAAAAAGGGAAAATCAATAATCCTTTACATAACTCGTTCAACACTTTCTTTGAGTATAGTTTTCACAAAAACATTTATGAACAACATTGGATTCAATAAAGAATGGAGATCGGAGTGTACACGACACCTATTTAATGCAAATTCTACATATTGTTTACAAAGAATTATTCATAATTATTGAACTATAAAAGTGACGTACAGTTCCCGTAATCCATAACGAGTTATAAATTTCTTAAGTAGGCTTTTTCCACTTGCGCGCCATCTATCAGAATTCGAAGAACATGAACAAAGATAGCGCAAAGGAAAAGATGGAGTTTAATGTTTTCTTAGCACTGAATCACTATGATAGTGTAGGCTTTATCGAGACACCAAATCTTTTATTACTTAATGTTAACGCTAGCGTGGGGTTCTTTGTAGCGGGAGGAAATTAGATCACACGGAATATTCCAATTAACGCTAGCTCATTGGAGGAAATTGAGCCTTGAAACCATGAAGTCGGACAGGCGACCCCAATCCTACAGCACGTGAAGAGAATTTGCTCAAGCCTAGGACCACCTACCGGAATTCCGAAGAACATAAGGATTACAAGGCTTTTGATAAACTCTGGCATCTTGGACTGTGTCATAATTTGTATGCAGCTGGAATCAGATGAGATCTCCTTGACTGGTTTAAAGATTACTTAGAAAACAGGAAACAACATCACCGAGTCTCTTCTGAAATACAAACATCGCCCTTTGGTGTGCCGCAGGGCTATGCCTTGGACGATGTCACAAAGAACATTCAATCTAATATCAAATTATTCGTAGACGACACAAAGCTATACGTAAAATTGATGACCCAACCCAACAGCGACTAACCTATATTAAGATCTAGAAACGATAAACTTATTGTAAAATAAATGGCTAGTTTCCTTTAACCCCATGGAAACCGAAACACTTGCACTTAACACTAATACGCGTCTCGTTCTCTCTACCATAAGACTTGAAGACACATCGACTAGAACTGTCTTGAATAAAAATCTGGAAACGATAAACTTATAGGCAAAAAAGTGGCTAGTTTCCTTTAACCACATAAAAACCGAAAAACTTACACGTTATACTAAAACGAGTCCGGTTCTCAAAACCTTAAAACGTGAGTAAACATCTGTAAAAGAAGAATGTTATCATAAACATCTAGGACTGATTATTCAAACAAAATGTTAATGGGATAGGCAAATCCGGAATATTGTTTCGAAATGTTGAAAACTTGAAACTGCTTCAGATATTTAAATATAGACTAAATAGAGAATCTCTCAAAACTACCTATACCAATTTCTTTCTGCCTCAATTTTGACTATTGTAACGTTATTTATATTAGTTGCACTACGGAATTATATTACAAACGTCAATTTGTGATGCCGTTAGAGGAAGGAGTCGCCGACTATTAAACACTGAAACTGGATTTATCTCACTCCGAGAGAGACTTGGATGGCACAAACCAACTCTAATGTATAAAATATTACATAATCTTACCAGTTCTTTCTTATCTGACCTAGTCTATTTTAACACATCTACAACCTAAGACTTACGAAATAATTAACTGAATATAATTGCAGAATGTCTCTCGTTTCCAATTTATTCATACGTCAACAATACGAGAGTAAATAGCCTTGACAAAAACTTCAAATTCAATAAAGTCCTGTTAATCACATCTACAGTCTAGTCTAATATACCTCATTCTGTTATTTAGACTCAATATCAAATTTCCACACCGTCTGCGACTCTCTTGTAGCGATGTGAAAGATCATAGGATTCCGATAGCCCTGTTTGCGTTTGGTCTTCAATTTTAGGATACCGATCATTATTTATAACACTGCTCCTTACATACCGATGCACGACAAAATTCAATAAACCTTTTTACCTCTAAATCCGAAGTCATTACTGTATACGACTGAGAATAATTTAATTTCTAATCATATTTTTATACATTTACACCTATTTTTTTGAATTTTATCTATAAACAATTTCATTATATTGTCTTTCATGTATATATGTAAATACACATATTAAACTGTCATTTGTATTTTGTTTGGAGATGAATCTTTCAATATTGAATAAAATATTACTTACATAAAGAAGATGAAAATTAATTCTATACCCAGCGGAAGAGGGGGTTTCATTGTCATGAAAGGAAACCGACAAAGTCAGGGGGATAATCCATTAGTGAAGATAACTAGCTATATCTACATGGGCTCGAACTCGTTGGTGAGACATATCATATTAATACCTGAAATAAGTGCACAAATACCGGTAACTATGGCAACTGGTCTCTTGTTGGTTTTCATAGAATGTTTCCAATTCCTGCTAGAAAACAGGACACTATTAGAAACATCAATCCTAAAATATCCATGGCAACAACACCTTTCTCCCAGTCTGCAAGTAAACATAGATATCTTACATAATATAACTTCAATTGTTTCTTTCTTCTTTCGATAAAAATATTAATTGTTTATCTTTTGTTAAAAGGGAATCGGGCATATAGATAAATACTAAAAAATTGAATGTGACTATATTTGAAATTGATTAAGGAACGCAACTTTATTTCGTGTTGTTTACCTTTGGTTTGTTCGACGTTTATTTCACCACAATCTCCCATAACTTGATAACAAACCTGCCACAGACCGTACCAAACTTTATTGCCAGACAACCACGTCGGAGAGGAGAAAGCGATCACGTCTAGGACGAACGCCAGAAATAATAGGAACACAGCCATCATGGAAGTTGTCGCAGCAGCCATCTTGGATTCCAGAATATTGTTTTAAATATTTCAAATCAGGATGGGATTATTGGAAAAATTCACAAAACATGAAAACATACAAAAGTTACCCATGCTTGATAACGACAAGAGAAAACTTGTTGAAACGCTACAGCATTAAAGTTTTCAGTGATTGTTATGCATAAAATTAGTTACTTATTGTCGATGAAGTCTATCACTAAATTCCTTACAAACAGCACAAGTGTTACTTGGTGTCGGCACGCTTCGAATGATACATTAATGATAACTCTCTGATTTTCTTGAATATTTTCGTATTTATGTTTGTTTACTTAAAAGTAACGTCAACACCTTCAGTTATCACTCTTTTACATTATTACAGTAGTAGAGCAAATATATCTTATAAAGCTTCTATAGAAAATGTCGATATCAGTTGATTTTTGTTCAAAGGTACTCAGTCGTCCATGCTGGAAGAGACAAACGTTAATTTATCTTCATTCAAACGACCACGGTCAAAGGAGATCTTGAAATCAGTGTGTTCCCATAGAAAAATCTCATAACAGTTGGAAATTTAGACCACTTGTAAAATTAGGATTCGCTATTAAAAAATGTCATAGCCGTTAGAAATCGACACAAGAGGAAGATGTTGCACTCAATGTATACTGCATGGCGTATGCCGCTCCTTATTAGACATGTTTTAAAACGGTGAGAATTGTTATAGATTAGGCGTGATAAGGGCATCGACAGTGTTGGGCCATGTTGGAAAGTTCATGTAAAAGTATTTCCTATGGTAGATATAAAATTACTTGTGACAATTCGTTGTTGTGATAGTTTGAGTAAATTAGAGGAGAGGGGTTCCTTATGTATTTTAATGATACCTCGAAATGACGAACATTTTCTTCTGGTTTCCAAATTATAACTACATTAAACCTAACAATATATTCCTTACCGCTCACTTATACGTTGTCTACTATATTGATGATGAAATAATTCATTAGACCAGCTATAGGTTTATCAAACATAAACGATTCGATCATGAACTCAGATCTGAATGTATTATTTTTCTTCTTTTTTATTCATTTCCTCATTAATTGAAAGCTCAACATAAGAAATCTATTGTATGAAAGATACACTTTTTTTTCACTTTTAGGAAAGAAATAATATCAGCCTTAATTAGTTTCTTTGCATTCTTATTATTGTATGAGCAGTGTATTTATTTTGTGTAACTGGCAATAATATCGTTTAAATCAATATAATTTTGACCCCCAAATTTCTGCCATGTATATTGTCTGGGCGATGTTATCTGCCTATGTGAATTGGTATGAATACCTTAGTGGGTGAATCATTGAAGTAATTCACATGTAAGACATAAATATGAAGATTTTGGGCACACAATGTCTTAAGTATGAGTGTTCAGGAGACAATATCTTCTTCATGATTAACGCACAATTTACAGATCCAATGAAACCATTTAGTTTGAAGTAATTCGCCTTTAAAAGTGACGTCGATTTTTTGGGGTTGTTGAGAAACATCTGTGATCTGTTAAAGAAAAAAATTGATGGAGCAGTAATAAAAAAAAGAATTTTATATCAGATTTACGACTGGAAATGACTTAAGCTTCGGACGTTTCACCATTTTATTGATTTTGGTTATAGATTTCATGTGAAAGAACATGATGCGCTCACATTTGGTTGCGACTAATTTCTGCTATTCCTACTAAAATGTTTATGATGTAAAAGAATTGTCTGTAAGCAGGCCAGAGAGCAAGCCCGTATATCATTTAATTTTAAACACCTTTGGAATATATAGATATATTATCATGAATAAATCTATACATTCATTAAAATACATGTGATAAAAGTGGTCTTGAAATAGAAATCACCACAAAGGGGAGTACAAAACTGAACACTATTTAGTAGCTACCAATCCCATCAGTTCATTGGTGTTTTCAATGAGTTTCAATTCACAATAGTCTTCAAGCCAAACGGTTTGTGGTTTGTTACTCACTTTCTTCTAGACTGCAGCTAGGAGAGGTCACGCCGGTGGAGATATTTCCGGGATATCTTCATCGGTTCTTTTTGTATTGTTTGCTAATATGTTCTGCTTTATATTCTCAGCCAGGAAGACACAGAAGAAGAGGAACAGATGAAGATGCAGGTCTAGATCTTGTGGATGGTAGTTCGTTAACTTTGTATCGCAGGTGGTGTGATTTGAATAGGGCTGCTTCATTTTGCTAAACTTGTGGTGTGAGGTTACGGACGCAGCCCCTACCAGAGGAAGTGAGATCTAGACATTTAAAACAATTGTTATTTGTTTATTTTCACCATGCCATGCTCTAATATTTTTTATTAATTTTTGTTTGTTTTTTTCACCATGCCATGCTCTAATCTTTTTTCTATTCCTTTCCAGGAAAATCTTATATATATTTATTAATTGTTTGTTTTCATCATAACTATAAATTATTAGTTATGTTTCAGCGAGTTATTTATAGTCTAGTCGTCCATGGTATAACAGGTGAGTTTTGGCTTCTTTTTTTATATCAATAAAATCTTAGCATATTTTCAATCTAAATATGTTGCCTACCTTTTTATAGAGAATTATAAACTATTGCCGTTTTCTTATATTTTTAAGTTAAGGAATGTTCTGCTTTATATTCACAGCCAGGAAGACACAGAGGAAGAGGAACAGATCAAGATGCAAGTCTAGATCTTGTGGATGGTAGTTCGTTAACTTTGTATCGCAGGTGGTGTGATTTGAACAGGGCTGCTTCATTTTGCTAAACTTGTGGTGTGAGGTTACGGACGCAGCCCCTACCAGAGGAAGTGAGATTTAGACATTTATAGGTTTGACGGCCATAATATAACAGGTGAGTTTTTTGTTTCTTTTTTTTTTATATCAATAATAGTTTTGAATATGTTGCAATCTAAATATGTATCCTACCTTTACAAAGAGAATATAAACTATTGCGATTTCTTATATTTTTAAGTTTAGGAAATTTTACTTCGAGTCGGGAGGATTGTATGGCAGGAAAGCCGTAGCAAGAATCATTGGGTGCTAATCTTCCCATCAACAATATTAATCTTGCCAGTAAAGTGTTTCCTGCAGTGCGTTTTCAGTAGACACAAATATAGAGATGAAAACTGTCGATCAAGTCTAAAAAAGGTGCAAGTAGATATTTTTTAAATGTCTTACTTTAAGTTATGGTCATGATAAAATTCTAGAGCTTGTTGATGGTAGTTTGGTATGGATCAGTACTGAAGTGGATATAAATTGTAGTTTGTAGCGACTACATTTTATTACAAACCACTCTGTACCGTGAAATATCAATTGTAGCCTACAGAAACACAGCATCTGGTTGTTAAAAGTTGTATTTATTCCTGCATTTTTTGTCTTTTTTGCGAAAAGATTCTGTTTTCTTTCTTTGAATTTTTCAGTTCAAATGAACTACCTACTGGATCTCGTCACATGTAGAAGGCTGGGTCATCTCAAAACTGTCCTAGATTTCCTCAACTAGAGAGTCAACATCTTCACAGAAACTAGGAATGTAGATATTAATAGCTTACATATGATTGTTTAAAGCTTTCCTCCTGCAAGATAATCAACGCCATTATATTTACTAAGTATATTGATATTAATCTCCATATCCTTCGATTTGCTTAACTAAGTGTTTCTTGGATAATTTAACGTGAATTTATCTGCTGATAATAATAAATGATTAATTCAAGTTCTTAGAGAAGATTTATTTCAGTTTAAGTAATAATTGTTCATAAATATCCAAGACAATAAACTCAACCTTTACGATTAGAATATGTTAGGAAAACACTAATCAGAAGATTATGGACTGCAGAGCTACACTGTATGATATTATCTCTGATTATATATAATCAATTAATTTGAATTCATTGAATATACTTACTTAATTTAAATAATAATTATTCATAAATATAGTTAACCCAACCCTTAGGATTAGGAACATGTTAGGAATATACTAATCAAAAGATAATGGAATGCAGAGCTACACTGTTTGACTTATCTGCTGATTATATTAAATGTAATGATAAGTAGAAGTTATTCTTATTATAACCTAGATGATAATTATTCTTACATATTTGATATATTTAAACCCAGCCATTAAGATTAGGAACAGGTTAGAAATATACTAATTAAAAGATAATGGAATACAGAGCTACACTGTGTGACATTATCTGCTGATTATAGTAAATGAATTTATTTAATTTTAAAGTATAGGTAATTCTTATTATAACCTAGATAATAATTATTCTTAGTAGCATGCTAGGAATATAGGAATACTAATCAAAAGATAATGGAAAGCAGAGCTACACTGTTTGACTTTATCTGCTGATTATATGTAATGAATTATCCAGTTTGTATTTAAGTTAGGTGACTGTAACAAAATTATTTTAGGTCTTTAATCAAAGATGACGTAATGCAGAGCTACAAATGTCCATTATCTGCTAATTTAAAAAGAATTTTATGAGATAGGGTATCTGTTATAGAAAGGTTGATATTTATTTTAAACCCAACCCCTGCGGTAAGCTTGTTTTAGCAGTTTCAGTAAGGGAGAGGTTTCATCCACTGGGTGTTTTCCTGCCTTTTTCCTGTTTTTCCTGCTTTAGATAGATTTCATTCGATGTACATCGTAAATAGGATTATCAATTTTCCATTTGTATTTCATAAGGTGAATAAAAGAAATTTGCTTTTTTATCCATTTTTACTAGTTTTCTTGTTAAATAATAGATAGTTATTAGCCATGTTGGGTGAAAACAATTGGAGTTTATCAAAAAAGCGGTGGCAAACGTCTGTGTCTGCATTTAACATGAAAAAAGATATAGAGTGAAGGGATGTGCTGGACTTCTTTCAATATATCTGTATTTAAATAAACTCGTATTGGATTTTTAATGGTAAATAAAGTTAACATATTGAACGATTAAGTCAAGTACGCAGTAGGTGGTAGGAGGTGATTATAT
>NW_024403462.1:0-12194 GCF_007990345.1 Gossypium hirsutum | reverse complement strand
CTTGATGATAGATAAATATGTTTTGTATTTGAATTTTTGATGAATTTGAGTAATTTGGGCTAAATTGTGAACTTTTTTAATTGAGGGGTCAAAATGTGAAATAAATGAAAGAAATGGGTTGCTAGGGACCTTAGTGAAATTCGGCCAAGCATGGGTGTGGTCAAATTTGGAATTTTTTGTGTTTTGTGAAATAGGGACTAAATTGCGAAAAATATGAAATGTTAGGGGCAAAAGTGTAATTAGCCCATTTATGTGTTTTTAGATGAATTTGATTGAATATATGATTAAATAAGTTTAATTTGTATTGAATTAGATCAAGAAATGAGGAAATCGAATTTGGATTGGGGAAAGTAAAAAATTATCGAATAGTCATTCCAATCTGTTCGTGTTAATATGAGGTAAGTTCATAAGTAAATAAATGTTGTTAAATTGAAATGTATGTTCATTATATGTGCTGAATTGAGTTGTAAAGAAATATATATATATGTGATGCCGAATTGAATCGAGCTTTGGAGAATTTGTTTCGATCATGGATTGTTTGAATAGGTAAAATTGAGAAAGTTCTGATAATGTGACAACGTCTGAAAAGTCCCGTACGAGCCATAGGAATAGTTAGGATACATATGTCATTACATAGGATTCCAATATGTGTTATCGTGTAAGACCACGTCTGGGACGTTGGCATCGATTTGTGATTTACGTGTAAGACCATGTTTGGGATATTGGCATCGTATATGATTTGTGTAAGACTATGTATGGGACAGTGGCATCAATATTTGATTACATGTAAGACCACATCTGGGATGTTGGCATTGGACGAGCTTATGTGTTATCCGAGTATCCTTATTGATTTTGAACAGTTCAATAGGCATTCTGAGAAATGAATAACCATGTGAAATTGTATCCGATTAAGGTATGTGTGATTTGTTATGAAATTAAGAAACAAAAGGTGAGTATGTATTGTATAACCATATGTGAAATATATGACAACAAATGATATGAATGTATATAAATGAATGATGTGTTATATATGCTCGTTATATGAAATTGTGGTTCAATGTTCCGGACATGAGATTTAAGAAATATGAAACATGGCTTTGATGTGTGATTTCTTAGTTCGAAAACTTGAATAGATAATGAAATAAAAATGGTTGAGTTGGCTATATGGTTCACATAGGCAAATTTGGTTTATGTGAATGAGGGAATTATAGATGTTCGAGTTGGAAGTGTTTATAAAGAAGTTGATATAATTTTATGCATGATTTGTGATAAATGACTATGATTTGGTTAGCGATGTAATGAATATGTGCAAGCTTGATTTATATGATTGAGATTTGTTAAATCCGGATTAATGATATTGGTTTATGAATATCATTGAAATGATTTATTTGCTTATGGGTTACTAAGCTTTCAAAGCTTACTCTGTGTGTTTTCCTATGTCTATAAAGTTTCAAAGACTTGCTCGGATTGGAAGTTGTAGGAAACGTTGTCACACTATCCGATTATCACTTCGGTAAATAAAAGCTTTGAGTTTTGGTAATGTGGCATGTATAGGCTAGTTTTGAGATGGTTCATTTTAGATTTGTGTATTTATATAGCCATGCGAAAATGGCTTAATCATGATGTTAATAATGTGTATATTTGGTTATGTATTGAGTTTATTTTGGGAAGTATGATTCATGGGTCATATGTATGGTGTAATTGGTTATATGATTTAGCTTGAGCATTGCGGTGAAATATTAGATGTATTTTCGACTTATGGTTCATATTCCTATAGGTAAAATGATGAGTATAACATTGATAATGCATTAGTTATTTGAATATGGTTTGAAAAGGTAAATAATGTGATATGTTTATAGATATATATATGTATATGACCAAGTGAGTTTGGTATGTTCATGGTTGGGAATTTGGTAATGTGACAGTCTAAATTAGACCCTAGTTGGAATGTAGTTTTGGGGCCATAAGACCGAGTCCCAAGAGTTTATTTAAAATTTAGTTGCATGTCCTCTATGTGTATTAGTGCATGTGTGAAAATTTGATGATTTAATTTAGACTTATGAATGTGAATTTCGTGTGATTGACTTAGTTGAGAACTTAAGAAAATATGATAGGGGAATGTGTAAGGACCAAATAATAACAAAGTGAGGGATCTTGGGTTTGCATGTCAAATTGCCAAAAAAACCCAAGTAGTGGCCGGCCATGCCATGATGCCCATCCCTTAGGTTGAATTTCAATGCAATTATTTATTAGTTAACAATTAAAATAAATAAAAGAAAGGAATTAAAAAGGAAAAGATGAACAAAATGAGGATGGAAGAAGGAGTGTTCATGTTTTCTTTCTTTTGCAATTGCCGTAACTAGAGGAAGAGGAAGAAGGAAGATTCGGCCAAGGTGGTCCTCTAGATTAAGGTATGTTCAAGGTTATTTTTGGAAGTATATACAACCTTTGGGTGATGAGTCTAAATTCTATCTATCTCATGGTTGGATTTGGGGTTGTTGGAGAGTTAGGATTCGGCTAAGGAGCTTAAAAATTTTAGTTGATACCTTGATGCTATTAGCATGCTAGTTATATGGATGTGTTAAGTTGCTTGTTATGTTAGCATGAAAGTTGAAATTGTTAAGCTATTTTGTTGGAGGTGCCGAATTTAGGACTAAGAAGAGAATGAGTATTCGGCTAACATAGTGGAAAGGTGGGTGTTGCCAATTGTTAGATTTAGACTATGGGAGTGGCTATAATGGGCATTAAGATGTGGAACTTAAGAAATGTAGTTATATGTGGATTTACATGATGTTACAAATAGATGTGAAACTATGCTAGATTAGGAAAATTCGATCAAGTGTTCATGAGATGAAATTAGGTGTTTAAATGATGTTATAGTTGACATTGTACATATATACATACATTCGGCCATCTAATTGAGTATGAAGGTGGTGTTAAACCTAATTATGATGCCCATTCGGAAGTATATATACATATATATACATAAGTATGCCCATTCGTGATGTGACCTTTAATTATGTGTATAATCGACTAAATGGGTAATTAGTGAGGATGGTTGCCGAATATACAAACATACATATGCATGTGTAATTGAATTATGAATGTTTAGCAAGATGGTTAAACTAGTTGATTTATTGATTAAGCTCAAGGAGTTAAAGGAGGAGAATCAAGCAAAGGCAAAGAAAAGATCATCGAGTAGCCGAGTTGGAACCGTCTTACCCAACACAAGGTAAGTCATTAAGCATATATTTGGTATTGATTTAAATAGTCATAATGTCTATGTAATTATGTCGAATGAAATGATAAATATATATATACACGTATGCATGGGGTGATGAAAGTATTGAATGAAAAAGAAAGAGGTGAGGTGTATTGAAATGTAGATTTCGGCACTAAGTGTGCGGGTATAAACAATTATGATCATGAGATTGGCACTAAGTGTGCGGGTTTAAATTGCATAGCACTAAGTGTGCAAGTTTGATTATATAGCACTAAGTGTGCGAGTTTGATTATGTAAGCACTAAGTGTGCGAGTTTGATTATGTAAGCACTAAGTGTGCGAGTTTGATTATATAACACTAAGTGTGCGGACTTACTATATGTTTTTGAAGCACTATTGACACTAAGTGTGCGACCTTATTGAGTTGGTCACGGACAGCGGAAAAGTAAGTGTCTTGAGTTCGTGGCTAATAGACGTTATGTTTATATTTGGAATTCTTGCTTGATAAGTTTTGAACCTATGTGATAATTATACTTGAAGTGACGTACATGAGATTCATCGTGGAATAGAGGGAATGTTATTTAGTTGCATGAATGTAACGAGAATGAAAGCATCCATGGAGAATGCCTCAAATACCATGTTGAGTAGCATATGAAAAATTGATGTAGTACTTTGTATGATATTGAGCCGAAAGGTCTAAGGAACCATGGCATAGTTGGTATGGGTGGAGAGAATTAACCCCTTTTCACTTGTTTTCTCATGTGATAATTTATTAATGGATGATTATGTAATGCTTATGACTTACTGAGTTATATACTCACTCGGTGTTTGCTTGTCGCCTACTTTAGGTTTCTTGGACTAGTCTTTTTGCGTGCTTGGGACCGTCATCGAAGTCATCACAACGGCTAGCAACTTTTGGTATCTTCTTTTTAGTCGGTCTAGGAGAACATTTCGGCATGTATAGGCTAATATGTTTTGTTGAAATTTGGTATGTAAACTTTTAGCCATGCGAAAATGGCATAAATGTTCGGTTGGACTTGGTTCTATAATGTTAGGTCGTAAGTCTTGGTAATTCGATTTTTATGCCATATGTCATGGTTGGTTATTTTTGGTGTTAAAATTCATGATATGGCAATAGTGTAGTAGGGAGATGTTTGACAATGATTAGCCTTTGGCATGGCTAGTCATGATCATAATTTGTGATATGTATGATGAATTACTAGTTAGATCAAGGAGAAATCACGAAATAGGCATAGTTGCTTTAGTAACAGATGCTGGCAACAGCAGTGATGTGAGATTGAAAAATCACTAAAAATAGTAGGAGTGGAATTAATTAATGAATAAATTATGTAATCGAAGCTCGATGAGTCTATTTTTATATAGAGGAAACGAAACGACCATATGAGCTGTATGTTAGGAGATAATTAAACTCTTGTGAAACAGGGCCAGAGCAATTTCTGGATTCCCTGTTCCAACTTTGGAAATTCATTATAAATTAACCAGAGATAATTAGAAGTCATGCCATATGTGCATAGATTCCCCTTTGAGTCTAGTTTCTATAGAAACAAACGACATCAGTATTGAAGCCCTGTACAGGGAGATATCCAAGTCGTAATGCGCAAAGGTCAGTGTAGTCGATCCCTATAACATGGGAGACTTTGACTAATAAACTGTACTAATTGGCCCGAGAAAAAATTCTAGAAAAAAATATGTAGATGGGCATATGAGTCTAGTTCCAGGGAAAATTTATAGAACTGGATTTCAAGTTTCATAACTCAGGATATGATTTTTAAAGCGACTAGTACGCAGATTGGCAGCTTGTCTGGGAAATTTTTTTTATAAGTGGTTTGAAGTCTGTTAACACCTCGTGTTCGACTCCGGCGACGGTCTCGGGTTCAGGGTGTTACATTTGATTGGTATCAGAGCCAGGTTTAGTCGGTTCTAGGACTACCATAGCACGTATGAGTCTAGCTATACATGTCTTAATGTTAATGTTTAAATGTGTGATGACTTCTGACGGTTAAAATTTTTGTTTTGATTAGTAAATGGATCCCGGTGTAGAGAGAACCTTGGCGGATGACGTTGAAAGTGTAGCGGCTGCTCCTGCACAAGGGATGCTGCCTGTTGAACCTCAGTCATCTGCGAATAATCAAGGTGAGGGGGCTAAACAAGCCTTCTTTACCATGATGAATGAGTGGGTCGCACAATATGCCTGAACCAATCCGGCTGTCCAACAATTCCCGAATTTGAATAATCCACCCCAAGAGCCCGTAATGCCATCAGTTACTGATCCTGTGAGGCTGAGTAAGCCACCTATAGACTTGATTAGGAAGCGCGGGGCCGAGGAGTTCAGGGCCATAGTTACTGATGATGCTGAAAGGGCCGAGTTCTGGCTTGATAACACCATTCGGGTGTTTGACGAACTGTCATGCACGCCCGATGAATGTCTAAAGTGTGCTATATCCTTGTTGCGGGACTCAGCCTACTATTGGTGGAGGACCTTGATTTCCATAGTCCCAAACGAACGAGTTACTTGGGACTTCTTTCAAACGGAATTTCGAAAGAAATATATTAGTCAACGGTTCATTGATCAAAAGTGTAAGGAATTCTTGGAACTCAACAAGGCCGTATGACAGTATCTGAATACGAACATGAATTCGTAAGACTCAGTAGGTATGCCCGGGAGTGTGTAGCTGATGAGGTTGCTATGTGCAAAAGATTCGAAGAAGGATTGAATGAAGATTTAAAGCTACTAGTGGGTATTTTGGAGATAAAAGAATTCGTAACACTAGTCGAACGAGCCTGCAAGGCGGAAGAACTTGGAAAGGAGAAGAAGAAGGCTGAATTTGAAGCTAGAGACTATCGTAAAAGATCGACGGGTAAAGCTCCGTTCTCAGCTGTAAAGAAGTTCAGGGAGGACACTAATAAGTCGAGGACGACTGCGGGAATTTCCATCAGAGCACGACCATCGACGGACTCCCGAGCTACTTCGGTAGCTAGTGTGGGCAATAATCGTCAAGAGAAACCTGAATGTCCCCAATGCGGAAGACGACACCTAGGTGAATGTTGGGGTAAGTCCACTAACAGGGCCTGTTACGGATGCGGTTCGAAGGACCACTTCATTAGAGATTGCACGGAGCTTGATGAGAAGAATAAGATTCAAGGTGCAAGACCTAGTGGAGTGACAACTAGAGGTAGACCACCGAGAATTTTAGGAGGTAGGGGTGGTAGTCAGAGAGGGGCCTTTGATACGGCTGCTCGAGCCGAGAACCGTACTCCTGCTAGAGCATATGCCATTCGCGCACGAGAGGAGGCATCCTCCCCTGACGTCATCACTGGTACCTTCACTCTCTTTGATACTAATGTGATTGCATTGATTGACCCTGGCTCTACTCATTCATATGTATGTGAAACCTTAGCATCCAGTAAGACTCTACCTGTTGAGTCTACTGAGTTCGTAATTCGAGTGTCAAACCCTTTGGTCAATACGTACTTGTTGATAAAGTGTGTAAGAGATGCCCTCTAATAATCCGAGAATCCTGTTTTCCGGCCGATTTGATGCTTTTGCCGTTTGACGAATTTGATGTTATTCTTGGTATGGATTGGTTGACCGTACATGATGCAGTGGTGAACTGCAAAAGAAAAACCATCGATTGAGGAGTGCAAATGATGAGGTAGTCCGAGTTGAGTCTACCGATTTGAAGAGGGTGCCAGTGATAATATCTTCAATGACCGCTCAGAGATATGTGAAAAAGGGTTGTGAAACATACCTTGCGTATGTATTTGATAGCAAAGAGACGGAAAGGAAACTTGAATCAGTACCAGTGGTTTGTGAGTATTCAGATGTTTTTCCTGAGGAGTTACCGGGGTTGCCACCGGTTCGAAAGGTGGAATTCGGCATCGAGATTGTACCTGGTACCACGCCAATCTCAATAGCCTCGTATCGTATGGCATTAACAGAATTAAAGGAATTGAAAGTTCAATTGCAAGAATTGATGGATAGAGGTTTCGCTCGACCGAGTTTTTCTCCATGGGGCGCACCCGTATTGTTTGTGAAAAAGAAGGATGGAACCATGAGATTGTGCATCGACTATCGTCAGTTGAATAAAGTGACCATAAAGAATAAATACCCGTTGCCACGTATTGATGATTTGTCTGATCAATTAAAGGGAGCCTCGGTATTTTCCAAGATAGATTTGAGATCTGGTTATTATCAGTTGAGGGTTCGAGACTCGGACATACCCAAAACCGCTTTTAGAACGAGGTACGGTCACTACGAATTCTTAGTGGTGCCGTTTGGGCTCACTAATGCCCCTGCGGTATTTATGGATTTAATGAATCGAGTATTCAGGCCATACTTGGATCGATTTGTGGTTGTGTTTATTGATGATATTTTAGTTTATTCACAAGGTGAAGCCGAACACGCCGAGCATTTGAGGTTAGTATTACAGATTTTGCGAGACAAGCAATTATACGCAAAATTCAGTAAATGTGAATTTTGGTTGAGAGAGGTTAGCTTTTTGGGACACGTGGTGTCCGCATCGGGTGTCAGAGTGGACCCGAACAAAATTTCGGCCATACTCGATTGGAAACCTCCAAGGAATGTTACTGAAGTTAGGAGCTTTTTGGGACTTGCCGGATACTACCGACGTTTTGTAAAGGGCTTTTCGATGATAGCTGCACCGTTGACAAAACTACTTCAAAAAGATGTTGAGTTTGAATGGACAGAAAACTGTCGGAAGAGTTTCAATCGGCTAAAGACCTGTTTAACCGAAGCTCCAGTGCTAGTACAACCGAAGTCCGGCAAAGAGTTTGTCATTTATAGTGATGCATCCCTACTTGGGCTAGGTTGTGTGTTGATGCAAGAAGGTCGAGTTGTGGCTTACGCGTCGAGACAATTAAAGCCACATGAGAAAATTATCCGACCCATGATCTCGAACTAGCTGCCATCGTATTCGCTTAAAAATATGGCGACATTACTTATTTGGTGAAAAGTGCCATGTATTTTCGGATCACAAAAGTCTCAAATATTTGATGACTCAAAGAGACTTAAATCTGCGACAAAGACGTTGGCTCGAGTTGTTAAAGGATTATGAGCTTGTCATTGACTATCACCTGGTAAAGGCTAATGTGGTTGCGGACGCCTTAAGCCGGAAATCACTGTTGCTTACGAGCGATGAATGTACTCTTGTTTGTTCTACCCGACAATGTGTTAGTGGCTGAATTAAAAGCCAAACCATTATTGATTCATCAAATTCGTGAAGCTCAGAAAGTCGATGATGAATTGGTTGCAAAACGGGCTGAGTGTGTTCCGAACAAGGAATCGGAGTTTCAAATTGATGATGATGATTGTTTGAGGTTCAGAAGTCGTTTGTGTGTTCCAAGGAATTCAGAACTCATTTCGATGATTCTGAACGAAGCCCATTGTAGCCGAATGTCAATTCACCCGGGGAGTACGAAAATGTACAACGATTTGAAACGTCAATTTTGGTGGCATGGTATGAAACGAGACATTTCCGAATTTGTTTCAAGGTGTTAGTTATGCCAACAAGTAAAAGCGGAACATCAAGTGCCGTCGGGATTACTTCAGCCGATCATGATACCCGAATGGAAGTGGGATCGGGTAACGATGGATTTTGTATCTAGATTGCCATTGTCATCAAGCAAGAAAGATGCAATCTGGGTCATTGTTGATAGATTAACCAAGTCTGCTCATTTTATCCCTGTCCGTATGGATTTTTCGCTCGATAAATTGGCAGAATTATATGTCTCCCAAATAGTTCGGTTGCATGGGGTACCTATTTCCATCGTGTCGGATAGAGACCCAAGATTTACCTCGCGATTTTGGAAGAAATTACAAGAAGCATTGGGTACCAAGATGCACTTTAGCACCGCATTCCATCCTCAGACCGATGGCCAATCTGAGCGGATAATTCAAATACTCGAGGATATGTTGAGATGTTGTGTTTTAGAGTTTTGTGGTTCATGGGAAAGATATCTGCCTTTGATCGAATTCGCTTACAACAATAGTTTTCAATCAAGCATTAAGATGGCACCTTACGAGGCTTTATACGGTCGTAAATGCCGTACCCCATTATTTTGGACTGAACTTAGTGAAAGTAAGATCCTTGGGTTGATTTGATTAAGGATGCCGAGCAGAAAGTCCGAGTAATTCGTGAAAGTTTGAAAGCCGCTTCGGATCGTCAAAAGTCGTATACGGATTTGAAAAGAAAAGACATTGAACATCAGGTCGAAGACAAAGTATTTCTCAAAGTTTCACCCTGGAAGAAGGTGCTTAGATTTGGTCGTAAGGGCAAATTAAGTCCGAGGTTCATTGGTCCGTATGAAGTATCCGAACGAGTTGGACCAGTTGCATACCGATTAATTTTGCCCCCTGAGCTCGAAAAGATTCACAACGTTTTTCATGTCTCGATGCTTCGACGATATAGGTCCGATCCATCGCACGTAATTACTCCATCGGAGATCGAGATTCAATCTAATTGAGTTATGAAGAAGAACCAGTTCGTATTTTAGCACGTGAAGTAAAAGAACTACGAAACAGGAAAATCTCATTAGTAAAGGTACTGTGGCATAAACACGGAGTCGAAGAAGCCACTTGGGAACTTGAGGACTCTATGAAGGATCGATACCCTAAATTGTTCACTGGTAAAATTTTTGGGGACGAAAATTTCTTATGTGTGGGAGAGTTGTGACAGTCTAAATTAGACCCTAGTTGGAATGTATTTGGGGCCATAAGACCGAGTCCCAAGAGTTATTTAAATTTAGTTGCATGTCCTCTATGTGTATTAGTGCATGTGTGAAAATTTGATGATTTAATTTAGACTTATGAATGTGAATTTCGTGTGATTGACTTAGTTGAGAACTTAAGAAAATATAGGGAATGTGTAAGGACCAAATAATAACAAATGAGGACTTGGTTGATGTCAAATGCCAAAAAAACCAAGTAGTGCGCCATGCCATGATGCCATCCTTAGGTTGAATTTCAATGCAATTATTATATTAACAATTAAAATAAATAAAAAAAGGAATTAAAAAGAAAAGATGAACAAAATGAGGATGGAAGAAGGAGTGTTCATGTTTTCTTTCTTTGCAATTGCCGTAACTAGAGGAAGAGGAAGAAGGAAGATTCGGCCAAGGTGGTCCTCTAGATTAAGGTATGTTCAAGGTTATTTTTGGAAGTATATACAACCTTTGGGTGATGAGTCTAAATTCTATCTATCTCATGGTTGGATTTGGGTTGTTGGAGAGTTAGGATTCGGCTAAGGAGCTTAAAATTTTAGTTGATACCTTGATGCTATTAGCATGCTAGTTATATGGATGTTAAGTTGCTTGTTATTTAGCATGAAAGTTGAAATTGTTAAGCTATTTTGTTGGAGGTGCCGAATTTAGGACTAAGAAGAGAATGAGTATCGGCTAACATAGGGAAAGGTGGGTGTTGCCAATTGTTAGATTTAGACTATGGAGTGGCTATAATGGCATTAAGATGTGAACTTAAGAAATGTAGTTATATGTGGATTACATGATGTTACAAATAGATGTGAAACTATGCTAGATTAGGAAAATTCGATCAAGTGTTCATGAGATGAAATTAGGTGTTTAAATGATGTTATAGTTGACATTGTACATATATACATACATTCGGCCATCTAATTGAGTATGAAGGTGGTGTTAAACCTAATTGTGATGCCCATTCGGAAGTATATATACATATATATATACATAAGTATGCCCATTCGTGATGTGACCTTAATTATGTGTATAATCGACTAAATGGGTAATTAGTGAGGATGGTTGCGAATATACAAACATACATATGCATGTGTAATTGAATATGAATGTTATCAAGATGGTAAACTAGTTGATTTATGATTAAGCTCAAGGAGTTAAAGGAGGAGAATCAAGCAAAGGCAAAGAAAAGATCATCGAGTAGCCGAGTTGGAACCGTCTTACCCAACACAAGTAAGTCATTAAGCATATATTTGGTATGATTAAATATCATAATGTCTATGTAATTATGTCGAATGAAATGATAAAAATATATACATATGCATGGGTGATGAAGTATGAATGAAAAAGAAAAGAGGTGAGGTGATTGAAATGTAGATTTCGCACTAAGTGTGCGGGTATAACAATTATGATCATGAGATTGGCACTAAGTGTGCGGGTTTAAATTGCATAGCACTAAGTGTGCAAGTTTGATTATATAGCACTAAGTGTGCGAGTTTGATTATGTAAGCACTAAGTGTGCGAGTTTGATTATGTAAGCACTAAGTGTGCGAGTTTGATTATATAACACTAAGTGTGCGGACTTACTATATGTTTTGAAGCACTATTGACACTAAGTGTGCGACCTTATTGAGTTGGTCACAGACAGCGGAAAAGTAAGTGTCTTGAGTTGTGGCTAATAGACGTTATGTTATATTTGGAATCTTGCTTGATAAGTTTTGAACCTATGTGATAATATACTTGAAGTGACGTACATGAGATTCATCGTGGAATAGAGGGAATGTTATTTAGTTGCATGAATGTAAGAGAATGAAAGCATCCATGGAGAATGCCTCAAATACCATGTTGAGTAGCATATGAAAAATTGATGTAGTACTTTGTATGATATTGAGCGAAAGGTCTAAGGAACCATGGCATAGTTGGTATGGGTGGAGAGAATTAACCCCTTTTCACTTGTTTTCTCATGTGATAATTTATTAATGGATGATTATGTAATGCTTATGACTTACTGAGTTATTCTCATCGGTGTTGCTTGTCGCCTACTTTAGGTTTCTTGGACTCGTCTTTTTGCGTGCTTGGGACCGTCATCGAAGTCATACACCGGTTAGCACTTTTTATTCTTTTAGTCGGTCTAGGAGAAATTTCGGCAGTATACTAATATGTTTTGTTGAAATTTTTAAACTAGCATGGAAAAATGGTGATATGTTCGGCTTGGATTGTTAGTT
>NW_024403461.1:0-12196 GCF_007990345.1 Gossypium hirsutum | reverse complement strand
GTATAGCATAAGCTCTAGCAGGCGCACGGGCTTCGGATCTGGTTATATCATCTCTAGATCCTCTCTGACCACCACTAGCATTGCCCATATTTCCAGATGGTCTACCTCGAGCAGTGGTAGCACCCGGTCTCCCACTCTGATTTGCATTCTGTCCCGACAACCTCGGGCAATCTTTAATGAAGTGGTCAATTGATCCGCATTTGTAACAGGAGCGGTCAGGAAATCTACAACTCCCCGAATGCCATTTACCGCAATATCGGCATTTCGTCCTGTCTCGAAGTTCATTCCCAACACTGGCGACCGAAGTGCCTCGTGTACCCACAGAGGGTCGATCACGATCTCGTCTAAAAAGGCCCGAAGTGCCTCTAAACTGGCCCGCATCATCTCAAATCTCTTCGATGTCTGTTGAAGAGACCTTCCCGAGGATCTTTTACGAAACTCTCCAGTTCCCTCATCAACTCTTTGCTTTTCTTTTCTAAGCTCTTCGGCTTTACAAGCTCGTTCAACAAGTACCACGAACTCTCGTATTTCAAGAACGCCAACGAACATTTTTATATCTTCATTCAGCCCATCCTCGAAGCGTTTACACATAATAGTTTCGGACGAAACACATTCCCGAGCGTATTTGCTAAGTCTAACAAATTTTCGCTCGTAATCAGTAACCGACATGGAGCCTTGCTTAAGCTCAAGAAATTTCTTCCGTTTTTTATCAACAAATCTCTGACTGATATACTTTTTCCGAAACTCAGTTTGGAAAAACTCCCAAGTTACTTGCTCTCGGGGCACAATAGAAGTCAGAGTACTCCACCAATAGTAGGCAGAATCACGTAGCAAGGAGATAACACACTTTAGGCATTCATCGGGTGTACAAGATAGCTCATCGAGTACCCGGATAGTGTTGTCCAGCCAAAATTCAGCTTGCTCGGCATCATCGCTATCCATAGCCTTAAATTCAGTAGCCCCATGTTTTCGGATTCTGTCAACTGGGGGCTTATTTGACCTTATTTGGTCCGTTACCGGTGGTATTGTAGGTGCGGGGGTAGTATTTGTCGGGAATGGAGGTTGTGGAACAGCCATATTAGTTCGAATGTATTGGTTAAACCAATCATTCATCACGCTATAGAATGCTTGTCTAGCTTCATCATTCGGATTACTAGCATTAGGTTGAGAGTCTGCCGGCACTGTCCCTTGTGCAGGAGCAGGCGCTACACTCTCAAGATCATCAGCTACCTCTCGGTCACGATCGGGATCCATTACTATAAATACACATTTACAATTGTCAGAAATCACCACACTATCAAGTAATCACATAAAATGGCATGTATAGCTAGACCCAAAACATTACGGTAGTCCTAGAATCGACTAAACCGTAGCTCTGATACCAATAAAATGTAACACCCCGAACCCGAGACCGACACCGGAGTCGGACACGAGATGTTAACAAACTTTGAAAAATTTTTCCAGACACTGCCCAGTCTGAGTACTAGTTGCTTCAAAAATCATATCTTGAGTTTCACAACTCGAAAATCAGTTTTGTGATTTTTCCCTGAAACTAGACTCATGTCCCCACCTATGTATTTTTTTCTAGAATTTTTGGTCGGGCCAATTAGTACAGTTTATTAGTCAAAGTCTCCCATGTTACAGGGGTCGACTACACTGACCTTTTCCCATTACGACTTGGATATCTCTCTGCACAGAGCTTCAATACTGATGCCGTTTGTTTCTATGGAAACTAGATTCAGGAGGAATCCATACATATATGGTATGACCCCTAATTATCTCTGGTCAATTTATAGTGAATTTCCAAAGGCGGAACAGGGAATCCAGAAACTGTTCTGGCCCTGTTCCACAAGAACCCGAATATCTCTTACTGTACTGTTCATATGATTGTTTCGTTACTTTCATATGAAAGTAGGTTCATCAAGGTTCGATTACATAATTTATTCACTATTTAATTCCACTCCTACGAATTCTTGTGATTTTTCCAATCCACACCACTGCTGCTATTAGCCTCTATTTTCAAAGTAAACCTTACCTATTTTGGGGTTTCATGGACCAACTAGGGCATTGTCATACATAAGCCCACATATGATCATACTTAGCCATTCCAGTGGCTGATCATTTGCTCAACACTTCCATTCCAACTATAGTTACATCATGAAACCATCTATACATTCATAAACACGAATGGTCTAATGCCATACTCCACTTCTACAAGCCATTTTCGCATGGCTGTACACTTATACATTTCATAAAGTACTCGAAAAACAACAATGGGTAGTCCTATACATGCCATATCAAGATTCAACCAAAATAGTACCCAAAAGAGCCTTTGATAGTGTGGGCGACTTCGACTTCAAGATCCCGAGTCCGATAGCTGGAGAACCAAAAATCTATAAAACAGAGGAGCAGTGTAACGAGTAAGCAATTTATGCTTAGTAAGTTTTGAGTAAGGAATTCCAGCATAAACAAAGAATAACACACATTTAGCTAAATGGAATATTTCATAATACGCAATTTATCGATATCAAACTTGCTTCACAACATTAACAACCCTTATGTACATACACAATAGACTAACTTAGCCGAAGGCCGGTAGCTCGTTTATCAACTGAGCGAACATTTATTTGTAAGGGCTCGATTAAATTCAACACATACGTAACATATCCCCGTATTGGGATGTTTTTCGAGTATTCGCTGGAATTTTACAGCAAGCTCATTCATTACCAAATCACGTACCTTCGGGATTTAACCGGATATAGCTCCTCGTTCAAATGCCTTCGGGACATAGCCCGGTTTTAGTAACTCACACAATGCCTTCGGGACATAACCCGGATTTAATAACTCGCACGAATGCCTTCGGGACTTAACCCGGATTTAATAACTCGCACGAATGCCTTCGGGACTTAACCCGGATTTAATATCTCGCACAAAGGCCTTCGGGGCTTAACCCGGAATTTGTATCTCGCACAAATGCCTTCGGATCTTAGTCCGGATATATTCACTTAGCACAAAGCCTTCGGGACTTAGCCCGGACAGCATTCAATTAATCATGCACATCTAACAATAATTCATGGCACATTCATATTTCATTTTCATTTGCGAAACTCAAACATAAGGCACATATTGTCCTTGCACATTCGGCTCAATAGCAACACATAGAGCATGATTTAATCACATCGTAATTTAAGCTCTCTTACTCAAGAACTTACCTCGGGTGTTGTCGAACGATTCCGCTAGCTATTCAACCACTTTTTCCTTCCCTTTATCGGATTTATTTCCCCTTTGCTCTTGAGCTTAATTAAACAAATAAATTGATTTCATCATTTAGGCATCAAAAAGATGAACACAAGGCACTTAGCCCATATTTATACATTAGACATTAAAGTCTCATACATGCAAAAATCATGCATCAACACAACATATTAGCTAATTTCTTTCCCCTTGGCCGAATATGCATGTCTATTTTTGGGGTCGATTTCAACACTTAATACACACATATACACACTAGTAAAGCATCCTCCCCCTTTTCATCGATTTAACACATGCATTGCTCATCAACATGCAAAGTTACATTCGGCCTTAGCACACATCTTGCTAGTCGATTCTTCTCCATTTAGCAACCAATGCACATATGTGCTCACACAAAAATGCTAAAAAGGAGGTTCAAGAATCATCAAGCCATCATCACATGTATCATTAACAAGCTTCATATTTTGCATGCAATGGCATTAACACAACCTCCACCTAGGCCGAATCTTAACTCATCCTCATGCCTCATCACCACAACATCAAACACCAACCAAGAATGATGCATCCATGGTCAAGTGCCATTTCCATCACATGGCAAGATTTAGACCATGGGCTAGGTAGAACTCAAGCTAACAACTAAAACATGCATGCATCTCATGGAACATCATCAAACATACCTTAGCCTAGCTACATGCATGGCCGAATCTCTTCACCTTTCTTCTTCTTTCCTCCATAAAATTTTTGGCCAAGGATGAACCAAAGGATGAGAAAATTTTTCTTTGTTTTCTTCTAATTTAGGCTAAATGAAGGTGAGAAAAGGATGAACAAAGATCTTCTCCTCTCTTTTCTTTAGCTCACGGCAAAGGGGGGGGGAAAGAATCAACTACACACTTTTTTTTTGTGTATTCATCATACCCCTTTTCATTATTTAATTTCCATGCCTATTATTTTAATTTTTTTCCACCCATGATGCACCAACAAAACATGTCTATGACATGTCTTGGCCATCAAACTTGTCTACCATACTTGTCATGGCCGGCCACTACTAGCAGGGGGAATTTGACATGCAAGTCCCCCCTTTGTCCACATGCACTAATAGGTCCTCACACATTGACCTATCACATTTTAGAATTTTCTCACATAAGTCCTATTGACTAAATTCACATGAAATCAACCAAATTGAAGCTTGAAATTTTCACACATTCATAATTACATATTCTAGACATAAGTATCACATTCAAACATTTCGGTGACTCGGTTTAGCGGTCCCGAAACCACTTCCCGACTAGGGTCAACTTTGGGCTGTCACACCTGGTCTGTAAAATTGCTAAAATACCCCTGGTTTGTAAATTACCAAAATACCCCTAGTTTGTAAAGTTACCAAAATACCACTGGTTTGTAAAATTACCGAAATAACCTCAATTTCTAAAATTACCAAAATACCCTGATTTACAAAATTACAAAAATACCCTTGACTTTCTAAAAATTATAGAAAACCATTGGTTTACAAAATTACTGAAATACCCTTAGTTTGTAGATTTACCAAAACACCCTTGTAGGGTGAAATGACTAAAATACCCCTATTAGGTAAAAAGACCGTAAAGCCCCTGTAGGGTAAAGTGACCGTAAAGCCCCTGTAGGGTAAAGTGACCGTAATACCACTGTATGGTAAAATGACGAATATGCCCTTATGTTCCGTATGATTGATGTGCTTAGAATTTACATATATTGATATTGGATTAGTTAAGTTTGAGTGATAGGTGGTGGTTATCGTAGGCGATTGATTTTGGAAACGTTTCAACTTCAACCCGCAACATGTGTGTACTAACCCTCGTAATAGCTTAGATTAATATTTGCTGAGAAGCCGAAATGCTAAAATACCGGTATTTCGGGAACTTGTAATGTTGCGTTTGGGTATAGATGTGATAAATACGATAAGATTGGTGTTTGGATCGATGGAACAGGTAAGAACTCAATTTTGTGCACAATGGTAAGTTGGGCCTCAATGGGCTAAAATTAGGCCCAATAGGCTTTCGGATCCATTTGGGTAGAATTGATAGAAAATGGAATTTGGAAAAGTTGCACGTTAACACGGTTAGTATTGTTATAAAATTTGGGTTAAGTAGGCTAAATCAGCATTCGTAGGGCCCATTAGGGGTTTTGGGCCAAAAGCCCGAATTTGATAAAGTGGGTTAAAGAGCATTGTTTAAACACTTGGAAATATTGATAATTGTAATGAACATGGAAAACCCTGATATTTGGTAAAATTACGAAAATACCCTTATAATGTGAAAAATGACTGTTTTGCCCTTGTGGGCAAGTGACTGACTTGGACTGTGTGGTTGACAGATTGATTGTGAATATATGTTGGTGATATGAATGACTTGACTGTGATTGTTTATTCAAATATGGGATGAAATTCTGCACACATGACATGTTGCATTGGGTTGGTTTTTATATGGATGGAGGAAGTGCAAAAGGCTTATGCCCCAGTTTATTGAAAAGGGCTTATGCCCTAGTCTACCGAAAAGGGCTTATGCCCCAGTTTATTAAAAAGAGCTTTGCCCCAGTTTACCGAAAAGGACTTTGCCCCAGTTATTAAAGAGGCTAGGCCTCCAGATATATGATAAAGCAGCTATGCTGGCAGTGGTGTGTTGGTTGGGTGGGTTGAGTTATTCCCCACATGGTGTGTTGGTTGGTACAGGTGGAGAGTAGCAGATGGTGGGTCGAGTAGTCTCCCAAATGGGCTTGCATACATCCATTGACATTACATGTGATATGAAATTGGCCTAAGGCCATACAGTTTACATAAAGGCTTCGGCCCAGAGATATGATTTATGTAAGGCTTCGGATAATGTTTACACTAAATTCACATAATGTTGCTGTTGCAATTAGTGGAGAAGAAGAGGATAGGAATGATATTGAGGTATAAGAATCAGATGAATAGGAAGCTTGTTAGGTCTATGAAGATAAGAACATGAATATGTGAGAGAAAAGGAGCAAGTTCCTTTATACAGTGAAAGTTAAAATTTATTTTGGGAATGTTGTTCAAGGATGGCAAACAGTTTAAGAGTGCAATTCGAAAGTACTCCAAAGAATGTTGAAGACAACTGAAGTTTATTAAGAATAAACCGAAAAAGGGTTGATGTAAGGTGCATTGCTTCCCCTAACTGTCCATGGAGAATTAGGGCTAACTATAGTCCTATTGCGAAATGCTTGCAAATAAAGATGTTTTAGGATGAGCATCATTGTTCTGTTAGTTTTAAGAACAAAATACTGACTGCTGCTATGATTGCCTAACATTTTGAAGCAACTATCAAGGATCACCCTAAGATGAAGCTGAGGGAAATTAAAAGAAGATGTGCTTTTAAGATGCATATAAATGTGACCATTGACTGTTGTTATAAAGAGAAGAAAATAGTGAAGGAGAAAATGGTTGGGAATCATAAGAAGGAATTTGGCTTGCTATGGGACTATGTGCATGAGTTAAGGTCAAAGATGCCAGGAAGCTCAATAAAAATGGTTGTTCAAAGGGTGACAGCAAACTCCATTCCTCATTTTAAGAGGTATTATGTGTGTTTTAATGCATTAAAGAGAGGCTGGAAAGCGGGCTGTAGGCTACTCATTGGGCTAGATGGTTGCTTCCTAAAAGGCCCACTTAAGTGTAAATTTCTCACAACAGTTGAAGGATGTAAACAACCAAATGTTCCCTATCGCATGGGTTGTGGTTGAAGTGGAGTGCACTGATTCATGGCTTGGTTTCTCAGTTTCCTTGATAGGCGTCGAAACCACCAAATATAAATTCCTACGACAAATGCGCCAAAATTTGATGGGCATCGAAACCATCAAATGTAAATTCCTACGACAACATAACAGTAAATTGAAATATAGAGTAGTAGGGTCAAATCCATAGTGACTGGTTGTCTAATTTCGCCTTTCTCGTGACCAGATTGTTGTCGCGTAATAGTCATGCCATGACCAGTGCGTTCAATGCTAGAAAATGAAAATGGGGTTTTAAATTGATTAAGATAATAAAATATGGAAATAAAAAATAAAATAAATAAAAATATATTCAAAAATAAAAATAAATTTAGGAAAATAAAATAAATGGATAAATAAATATTCTTTAACCTTAGCCTTAGCCTCGGTGTACTCCAATCTTGAATCGGTCCTTGAAATAGATTTTCTCTTCTAATTGTTAAGCTGGTTATAGCAATCGAGGATCCCTTAAACCGCTAACTCTTCCTCTTGTAGTCTATCCCAGTATCACTTGTAAATCGACCCTTGTCAAATTTCCAACCATGTGGCACGTACCCGTAATTTAAGACTTCGACATCCTTGCGATCTGAAAGCCCAACTCGAATTAACGACCTCAACCATGTGGGTCATTTAAATTGATCACCATCTCTCTTGACGGAATCCAACTAGCTTTTTCCAATTGAACACGCCACTTTGTTTGAGGGATTTTGAATACAGCACCGCTGACTCAACTTCCCAACTGTATGCCAACGATTCCAACTCCACGCGCGCTTTTTGAATTGAAATTGAATCAACTTTGAGGGAGAATTTATACTATCTCAGATGCAGGAGAGATAGCAAATACCGAATTGCAAATTCTTTATGTGGGTTTATATCTTATCATTACTTGTCGAAGTGATAACCGGGCTAAGGCTAAAAGGATTTAGTTAATTATGAACAAAAATCATGCTTTGAAAGTGCCTTTATGGACTGTGAAAGGTGGAAAGGGAAAAAGCCTTGGAAGGCAATTAAACCAGAAGCTAAAAGTTAAGGAAAAAAATTGAAAGAACAGAGATGGCGTAGGAAGAAGAAAAGAAAAAAAATAAAGAATTATTAAATGCCAAAAGTAAAGTGTGTTCAATTGGTTGTGGTGCTAAAATTTAGCTAGGTATTTATACACACTTTTAATGCTAAAATTTATCTAGATTTTTCCTAAATATTATCACTAAATATTATTACTAAGTAATTCAAAATTTAAAAATCAATTTTAAACTAGAATTTAAACTAATTACAGAGTTGAAACAATATAAAAAATCCTTCAATCTTTATCCAACCACTTTTAAAAAAAAAATCTTCAACCCTTCATTTTTTATCCAATCATCTTTGAATCTTCAACCTTCAATCAAGTTCTCCTCTTTGCTTTTTGTTCCAATTTAACCATTTTTTGTAAGAGTTTGAATGCAGCACACCAACTTCAGTCCTGATAAGAAAAATCCAAATTTAATAGTATTTTATTGATAATTATCAAAAATAAATATATTAAAAATGAATTTATCTTGCTATCACCTACAACTAATTGGCTGGAAATAGGTATGGATAACAATTATCAGTGACCAACAAAGTTAGTAAATATGCAAATTTAAGCTGGTATTGTTTTTTAATCATTACTTGTATTTAACTAAAATTTCTAACAATCTATCTCGTACTTATTTGAATTAGGGCTTGAGATGCAATTCTGACATACTGCCAAGGTAAACATAGAATTGTGCGATGCACGTGTTTGCAAATTAGTCAGGGAGGAAGTTAGGAAAATCTTATAAGTGTGATTTCTGGCAGATTGTGAAGTGCACGACTGAAAGGTAGTGGAAGGATCTATGTTCAGCACTGGACAAGAAATATAAGGATGCGTAGGATAATTTGACGAAAAAGTATCCAAAGATGTAGACTAAGGCATTTTTAGGGACTACTTGTAAATCAGATATAGTTGACAACATTTGTTGAAGCATTTAATTCAAGCATTGTTGAAGCTAGGTTCAAAAGCATTATCAGAATGCTTAAGGATATTAGGACCAAGATGTTGACTAGGATAATACAAAAAAAAAGTTATGTAATGGATGGAAGAAAAATTACGGTCCATTAGGGAAGCTAAGTTTGATGCTTAAAAGAAGGACAGTGTAGAGTGGCAATTGATATGGAATGGTGAACATGGATGTGAGTTGAGGAAAAAGTTATCATATACTGTGGACCTAAGTTAAAGGATATGTAGTTGTCGAAGTTGGCAAATTAGTTGGATTCCATGTTCCCATGCATGTGCTGCCATGTATCACTTAGGGCTTTAACCAGATGAATATCTGTATGAATATTATCACATTGATACCTACAAGATTGGGAAAAAACTCGTATTGAGTCAGTGCTACCTTCAATTGAAAGAAGATGCCTCGGAGACCCAAAAAGAATAGGAGGATGGCCAAAGATGAACAAAAAATTAAAGCCTAGTCACTTGAGTAGGAAAGTCTACTCATGACATGTATTCAATGTGGCCAACATGGCCATAACAACGGTCTTGCACAAATTCAAAATAGTATAGTGTTGTTCTCAATTATATATAAGTAAATTTTTTATTTTATTTGTCTAACCAATGACTATGTCCATTTTTTGCAACAATATGCATAACAACCCAAACAAAAAGGGAATCTTCCATTAAAAAGTCAACTACCTAGATAAATCTAAGGGGAAACAAATATTTTATGTGAGTTTCTTTCTTTTACTATTGATCAAACATTGTATATTGTGTTAATATTAATATAAAATGCTCTTGTAGTCTGGTAGAACCACAAGAAGCATTACGATACCTTCATGCCAAGATGTAGGGAAAAATTTCTACAACACCCAAGTCACGAAATAACAAGCGAAAGGCTCCTTTCGACCATATAGGAACACAAGAATGAGTCAAAGAAACATGAGTAAATCATCATTATTTTGTTTTAAATGACTTCTACTGTTTATCTTGTAATTCACAATAATAACTTGCTTTTGAACTTGTGCAATCTTACATGGAAAAAATGCACTTCATTATATATATATCTGTTGTGTTTCTTTGGAACTAGGGATGCTATCCTTTTCTTATGTTGTATGTCAAATCATGCCATAATTTACTTCATGACTGTGCATATAACCTTCTGTAAATAAGTCTATAAAACACAAGTTCTTATTGCAACAATTTTCTATATGCGAAGTTCCTTTGTTAAGTAAATCATTTTATCCAGGATGCCATAATTTTATTTATCTATTTTGTATTTGTTTTCTGCTTCGGAAGACCATCTCACTATAGCTCTTATCCAAAAAGGACAGTGGAAGTATTTTGCCTACAACATTTGGTTTTGGAATAGAATATGGTAGTCACATTTTGAGCCTACAACATTCTGGTTTGGAATACACCATTGTTGATTGTTATTTTTTGTAATGAAAACCAATATGTTGGTTTTTTTTGTGGTTCATGTATATCTCACTCACATTTTGGTTTTGGCTAGTATAGAGTGGATGGTGTATAGGGTGAATGGTATATAGACTAATCATATACTTTGTAAAGTACATTTATCCAAATTGCAATAGGGAAATCATAGGCTTAAATGATCAAATTTTTCCTTTCAGTCTTATGTTTATTGTCACTGCATTTTACTAAGCTAAATTAAATTAGCATAAACAACAAATATTAGTCATTACGTCCAAGCATACTGTTTAAATTACATAAAAAAAACAACCAATATTGGTCAATCAACATTTGCAACTGCTAGCTGCATATGCCTCTTACCACTACTGCCAAAAAGAACCTATGGTGATGCATACATACATAACATAAAGCAAGAAAATAATATCTTATACATTGACTTCTCTTTCTTGATACTTTAATTTGTTGTTTTCATGGTCAAATTTTTTTCCTTAATATTACTTCTCCTTTAACACAACATTTTATCTACCTCCTTCAACCTCAATTTCAACAGTACTACTACCACCATTACGGTTACCATCAATGCAACCAAATCGATAACATTCTTTCTAAGTGCTAAATTATCCTTCGAAAGATTTCGTTCACTGTCATGCAATTGACGCAATAACTTTAGTCGCATGGTCACACATTTTCCCATCATACCACTTGAAGAAATCACAACCTTCGTCCTACAAACAAACCTCAATTCAGCCAACTTGAAGTAATCCAAAATGAAAACAAAACAAATAGTGAGATTTATGAAATCATCAAAGTTGAGCTCAAGCTCAATTTGCAAATAAAAAACTTCACTCACCCGAAAATTTGAACAACAATAAAATCTCCTCTCCAGATTTAAATCACTCCATGAAATGTCTCTTAGAGCTAACTCATGGCATTTTACTGCTAGTTTACCATAGACATACTCCCTCCGGTGATGAAGTAACAATAATTGCATATGATGTTTTTTTCTTCGAACCATGCATTACCCAACATCTAGATTGACTATTCGAACTATGTGAGTTCATGATTTTAGACGACAAGGAAGAAAAAGAAAAAATTTCTAGAAAGATTAGGGATTTCACGATTTGGTTTTAAGGGATTAAGGAGTAGAAAAAATCTTCAATCAATTATTCAAAAAAGAGATTGCTAAAGAGTTTAGGATTCAATAAAGATTTTGAATGTTATAGATTTGGGGAATTTTACGATTTAGGATTTTATAATTTGGGAAAATAGTTTCAAATTTAGGGTTGTATTTTAGGGATTTAAGGGTTTTTTTATTTTATGTTATTAAATTTGTTAATTTTTTTATTACATCACATTATTATTTTAAGGTTTGCCATGTCATCAGTCAATCGGAATGCCACATAGACCAATTTGTTTGACTGATTGTTGACTAACGGTCAGCTAATGTTACCGTTTCAACTGGGTTGATGTCTAAAAATTCGTTTCGTTGAGGGCTGATTTCAGAAATAAAAATTTATGGTATTATATCCAAAAGCCGCCAAAGGTTGAGGCCTTTTTTTTTGTAATTATGCCTAGTTTATAAATCGTCATTTGACACTCACATGTGATGTATATTGTCAATTCCAAAAGATTTAATATTTGATGAAGTTTTTATTAGTAATTGGCATTTGTTTTTGAAAATTCAATCAACCGATGCATTAAATAAAAGAAGATTTTCACTTTACAAAGATATGCCTTGTTAGCCCTTACAAGTGT
>NW_024403460.1:0-12232 GCF_007990345.1 Gossypium hirsutum | reverse complement strand
TCAAAAATTGGAGAAAAATAATTAGAGGCTTAATGTTATATGTTTAGAATTCCTAATAAGTCTATTTTCAGGAGAAATCAATGGGAATATTATCTGAGTTCTGTACCGTGAGATAATTAATTTTTAGTGAAGAAGGGTCGAAACTGTCAGATAGTAGAATAGGGGTGAATTTAAAGAATAAACTGTACTTAATGGCTAAACCAAAAATTCTAAAAATTTTATGGTAAGAAGATTTGTGAGTATAGTTTCAGGAAAAATTAGTGGATCTTAATTTAGAATTCTGTAACTCAAGATATAAATTAGTAATATATTAATGATTATGAATTGTATTAATTTCATAGTCAATGTGGTACCGGAAATCTCGGCTAAAAGGACAAGACAAAGTCAACGGGAGTTAGCTCAAAAATTATGGTTTGTATTTCTATAATCCGAATCTAGTTATTAATTGTTATATTTTTTTTATTCAATGCAATTAATAAATGTTGAAGTGAGAATTATTGTGTCTATAATGGAATGGATTAATTTAGTGTGTTATAAATTTATATTGAATTGATTTATGAATATATATATAAATGTTTGAATTGAAATGAATATTGATGTAGAAATTGAATAATAAATATTTGTTATATTGGAAATATATGTAGTTGGAAGTGTGATAAAATTGATAGAAAATTGTGATTATTATGAAATTGAATATTTATTAGTGAAAAGTGAATGGAATTATATTGAATTGAAAATATATAGTTAATTAATTAAAATATGAATTAATTGAAAACTGAAAAATGAATTAAATACCCTATTAACTAGTCGGACTAGTCGGATATAGTTGGCATGCCATAGGATATGGAAGAGTACGGGTTTTGCCGGCTTACTGATCAGGCACTTCTGTGCCGACTACTATTACTGTTACCGTTACTGTTACCGATTTGGCACTTTGTGTGTCGGATATTGTTACTGTTACCATTACTGTTACTGTTTTGGATTTGTTCCGATGAGGTACTCTGTGTACCGTAATGTTACTGTTACTGTTTCGAATTTGTTCTGATGAGGTACTCTGTGTACCATACTGCTACTGTTACTGTTACTGTTTCGGCTTCGGCCGATGAGGCACTATGTGCCATACTAGTGTGTTGGTTGGATCCGTGTATCCGTCTGAGTCCGAGTCATGTTAATAGGGGTAAATAAAGGAACTGGAAAGATCGACTGTTACTGAATAACTGATTATTATTGAATAATTGATTGTTACCGAATAACTGACTGTTACTGAATAAATAATCATTCTGATTGACTAGTTGTTAATGAATATTACTGATTGATTAATTGTTATTGAAAAATAATAAATGATTTTGAATTTAAAGTAGACCAAAACATTGGTTGGAAAGTGAATGTTTGAATACTCATTGAGTTTGAATAGTTCAATATATAAAAATTAATATGTTTTATAATTGTTTAAGTGTTCGGATTATAGAAATACCACTGAGTGTATACTCAGCGTACGGTTTGTTTCTGTGCGCAGGTTAAGGTTAGACCGTTGAATCAGTATCCCAGGCCGATCCCGAATTTAATGAGGTAAAGTATGTTGAGTATTGGTAATGGCATGTACCTAGGATGTCTTATGAGAGTCATTTAGGTTGTGAAAGTATTGATAAAATAAGTAAATTATGGTTGGCAAAGGTATATAGTATGAATTTGAAATTTGAAAGAAAAATTCGTAGTAATTCAAAATTAGTTCCGAATTGATTTTACTGTTTATATTAGACCGCGAGGGCCCATTAAAGGGACGACATCTTAAAATTATGATGAGTTTGAACGTTTATATTTAATTAATGTCTGTATTGTACTGTACTGACTTGTAATGTCTCGTAACCCTGTTCCGGCGACGGTATGGGGTTAGGGGACGTTACAGGTCGTGTATTCCTCTCGAACAACAGTTGATGTTGAAGTCGTAAATGTTTTATTTGGCAATGAAAATTGAACATATATATCAAGATAGGGTGTCCACTAGCGATATGAGTCTGCACCATCGCCTCAAAGCTACAAACATCTTTGATATTAAATGCATCATATGTCACGGGATCAATCGAAGCACAAAATTGATACTTAATAGAAAAAACCCTACTTGGCATCGTTCCAAAGATTTTGAACCTAATTCTTTTACGAAATTCTATAAAAGCTATACTCTAGTTAAAAGCCATTTGAGCTGTGTTTTCTGATAAAAAAAAACATCGTTCTCGGTGTCACGGACTTCACCATCATAGTAAATAACAGCACTAATACATTCACTCATCTTCAATTTTTATTATGTTAGTCTTTCTAATTTTTCTTGCTGTAACTTATGTAACCTGAGAATGATATTTGCCTTGTTTATATAGCCTAAGGCCAAGCATGAACTACTATAGAAAAAGGGCGTCCACGTGGGAGCTTTTTTTAGAAATTTTGCTGACAGTGCATTCTGCTTGAAGTGTTTTTGACACTATTTGTTCAGAAACGTCTTCTCAAAATTATTTTTTCAGGAACTACTATAGAAAAAGGGCGTCCACGTGGGAGTTTTTTTCAGAAATTTTGCTGACAGTGCATCCTTCTTGAAGTGTTTTTGACACTATTTGTTCAGAAACGTCTTCTCAAAATTATTTTTTTAGGAACTACTATAGAAAAAGAGCGTCCACGTGGGAGATTTTTTTCTATAATTTTGCTGACAGTGCATCATTCTTGAAGTATTTTTTACACTATTTGTTTAGAAACGTCTTCTCAAAATTATTTTTTCAATGTCTAAATAGTCAATTTTGTTAAAAAAAATAAACTCAATGTTATTTTTAAAAAAAACTAAACCCTAATTTAATTAATTTTAACCATAAACCCTAATTTAAATTATTTAAAACACTAGAACCCTAATTTAATTTATTTATTTAAACACCATAAATCTTAGTTTAATTTATTTAAAACCCTAATTTTATTTATTTAAACCTTTAAACCTTAATTTATTAATTCATTTAAAATCATAAACCCTAATTTAAATAATTTTTATAAAATAAAATCCTGATTTATTTTAAAAATCTACTAAAATTTTAAACCCTAACCTATTTTTTTTTAAAAAAATAACCACTAAATCCTAACTTATTTTAGCAAAACCCTAACCCTAAGAATCCTAAAAAACCTTAGGGACTAAACATGTAAATATCCCTAAATATAAAAGTCCAGCAAAGCGTGCCCCTGGGGGAGAGCTTTGTGCTACGTCAGCAAAACGCGTCCACATAGGCGCAATTTGCTGACGTGGCACAAAGCGCTCCCCCAGGGGTGCACTTTACTGGATTTTCCCTCCTAAAATGCGGTCACGTAGACACGTTTTTCCAAGACTGGCCATTTTCCATAAATAATTTGTTAATTGGCCCATTTTCATAATTTTGTTTGGAAATGGATCTTTTTGGGTAAATGGGTCCACATATCTATTCAAAAATTGAAATCACGGAAGACAAATTTTGAGTATCAATTGAAAATTTCAAGTTTCTTTTCTAACTTCCGAATGAATAAAATCCACAATTTCTTTTATCAATTGCAAAGAATTTAGTTTTTTTTTCAGAACACTAAAATAAAACGAAAAGGTTGATATTCTTTTTAAATAATAAATTGAGGGCTGGAGGGGCTATGTGGTGTAGTGTATGTATTTATAGTGGGAACAGTGGGGGAGGTTTGAAGGCCGTGACTCGAAGGGTCAAATTGGGTTAGTGGCAGGCTCGGTGCCGCCAAGCTCCTTGTCTAAATGAGCTTGCCACCTGACTTGAGTTGACCCTTCAGGTCATGGGCCTAACATATATATTATTTTTTCCTTTGTTTTTTTAATATTTTCTTATTTCAAGCATTGGTAACGACGACACCTACCAAAATTATTTTTTTAGTCCAAGACCCAATGATTGGTTGTTGATTTGACGTTGGTATAGCCAAGGGTAATGGCGGCACCGAAGGTTATTATTCATGTAACATCCCGCCCGATGTAGTCCTTGTTGGTGATATGTGTGGGCAGAGTGTTGGTTAAGTATAAGTTAGGGAAGGCTGATTTATGCCCTATCTCTCAGTGTTGTGTTAAGTGTTGGTTTTCACGCCATGATTAGTGGACTGTTTGGCTAATCGGGTAAGTCTATAATAACTTGGTTGAAGGATTCGTCTTTTCACGAAGTATAGGTTACATGTCCATATGTGTTGGCGTGGTCATTGTGGGAAACCCGCCAAACAGTGGATTCTTTTAGTAAGTTTTGTGTAAAGGACCTTCCTATTAGTATCTGCCAATGACGGATTGTTAGGTTGTGAACCCAATAATTTTTGGTATAAGCATATGAGTATACTATATAGTTTTAGTTGGTTCTACCTCACTAGACGAGTTTTTGTTAGAGTTTAAGCAACTCAAATTATTAAGTAAGTTTAATTTAAATATCTATATCTTAACTTGAGGAGAAAGAGAACATTTTAGTTCTTAAATTTTAACAAAATGGAATAAATATTTGAAAATTTTGAGAATGGTTTTTGGAAAACAAAAAAATATTTTTATAAAATTTGAAAAAAATTAAACGAGTTTTTAATTTTAAATTTAATTAATGAATTCACCTTAATTTAAATGTCAGTTTTTATTTTATTTTTTATCTTTCTATTCTAAAAAAATAGGGTACCAATCATGTTTTTATGTTTTTATAATTGAAAATAAAAAATTATTTTTAATTAGCAAAATGTAATTTTCAATTTAAAAACAATAAAAATCAAAAGTAAAAAAATAAAAAAAAACATAATTATATTTTCAAAAATCAAACTCATAGACTTACTTTTAACAAACAAGTGTAATTTGAATGGAAGTCCAACCATTCAATATTTACCTCAAATAGAATTCCAACCGAAACTCAATTCATGTCTCTAATTTCAATTAAAGTTTCTTAAATTTGCCTTTAGTCTTATATAAGAAAGATAATGCTGACGTGTCAACTCGTTGGTTTGACCAATCTGATAACAGTCAACGACAAGCGGGCTTTGAGTTTGGGCTTCTCCAGATTGTGTCTAAACTAAAACTATTGAGAGACCTCAGGAAACTCCTCGAAGCCTTTCCTTTCTTACATTTGTCCGCCGTTCTTCTCCTTCTTCGTCTCCGCGGCTGGCTGATATAATATTACAAGGTCGAAGAAAAAGGAAACCAGACAGAGATGGAAGGCAATAAAGAGAAAATAGTAGACGACGTCGGTTCAGTAGCTGAAGCTATATCTGCTGATGACGATAACGCCGCTCCTCTTTATCAAGTCGAAAGCCTCTGCATGCGCTGCACCCAGAATGTACTTCTTTCTTTCTCTCTCTCCTTTTAATATTTATTATGAATTTAGTTCTTTTTTTTTTATTTCATCATTGTCGTTTGTATTTATTTGATTTTTTTATACAGGGAATAACAAGGTTTTTATTGACCTCAATTCCTCATTTTAGGAAGGTAATTATCAAAGCGTTGAACTCTTTTCCCTTTTTTTTTAGTGATTTATGTTTTTTGGCTTTCAGGTCTTGCTCTCTGCTTTTGAATGCCCGCATTGTGGTGAAAGGTAATCTCGTTTGTTACTTACTATATGCTTAAAACTGATGTTCCTTTTGAAAAGTTTTTTTAAACGCTTCTATTTGTATATATTAGGAACAATGAAGTTCAATTTGCTGGTGAAATTCAACCAAAGGGATGCCATTACCGTTTGGAGGTCCAACCAGGAGATCCCAAGGTTGTCGTTAGTTCTTGATTCTAATATAAAGTTCAATGCTTTCTTTATGTTTTATATTGTTTTATGTGTTTTTCCGTAAGCTTTGTCTACGATTTGAAGAAGCACTAGCTGTAATAAGTGGTAACTACGCCATACTAATACGTCTCTTTAATGTAGTTGTTTAGCCGACAAGTGGTGAAATCCGAGTCTGCTACCATAAAGGTACATTTTCTTGCAATGATCATGAACTCAATTTTATATTTCTGTTTATGTTTCATCGAGGATTGGCTCCAATATATATGTCTCAACTAAAATATTTTGAATTGTTCCTTTTTTCCTACATGGTTTATTTCTTCTTGTAGATCCCTGAACTGGATTTTGAGATCCCTCCTGAGGCTCAACGGGGAAGTTTATCAACGGTATTTACTCGATTCTCTTGCCTATTACGTTTATGCTGTATTTATCTGTTCGGTGCTTCACAGAGGCCACCCATTTATCCAATATATATTTTGGATTTTCTTCATCTTATTTTTGCAATCAACTCAGATATTGTCTAATGCTTCTAGGTGGAAGGAATACTAGTACGAGCTATAGATGGACTGCAGGCCCTTCAAGAAGAACGCAAGGTTTATTTTGTGATTGACATTCAATGTTGATTGATGTTATGTAGTTTTCGGTACTTGACCTGATTTGATTTTACTGGACAGAAAGTGGATCCTCAAACTGGAGAGGCAATTGACCAGTTTTTGTTGAAGCTGAGAGCTTGCGGAACAGGGGAGTCACCTTTCACCTTCATCTTGGATGACCCTGCTGGAAACAGCTTTATTGAGAACCCGTAAGAGGAAAAACTTTATTTTTTAATGACCTTTTATGTTTTTATTTATGTGCTTATGCTTTAGGCATGATGGATTGTTCAAATGAAAAGTAGTCGTTTCCATGTAAATGATCAGAGTGTTTGTCACCGGACAAGAACTGAAATTTTAAATTCTTTTTGCTTATTTTTAGCTTGAACTAGAAAATTTATTTGACTACACTTTTGATTGGATAGCTATAGAGTTTTAGAAATTTTAAAATCTTAAGTTGCCTTAATCTAGCTTACATTAGAATGTTGTAATGTCATCAGGTTTGCTCCATCTCCTGATCCATCATTGAGCATCAAATTCTATGATCGAACTCCTGAACAACAAGCATTGTTGGGATATCTTGTTGACCCGTCACAGTTGAATGCTGATGCAGCTATGGAGGAAACAAGCAATGATGTTGATCAAATAAGAAGACAACCACATGGATCAGTAGGAGCGGCAGCTGGTCAAAAGGCTATTGCTCAGAGTAATAGTGCTGAAATTGTGGAGGCTTTATTCCGGTATTCTGCACCAGAAGAGGTAAGCCAATTTCAACTGTTATATTAGATAGATTCATGGGAAGAAATAAAAGAACCAAATTGATGAGAGGTGAAGACAAGTGATTTTAAGTGTAGTGCATTAACCTCTTATTGTTTGAATTCCAAAACAAAGAAAGATAGGAGAGGGAGAGAGGGATTGTGATTGGCACTGGCAATTTAGTCTCTTCCTTTTCACTTCTCTCCTTAAAGTTGCTATCTTCATTTAAATGAAAAGGAAAACACACACACCCCTCTATCTAAGTATGCTTAATTTTATTGTATACTAGGATTTACCATTTTGTCTTAAATTCCCCTTATACCTATTTTTTCTGGTACTTTTTCTTGCCTTGAAGTAGGTGATGACTTTCCCATCAACATGTGGAGCCTGTGCTGCCAGATGTGAGACTCGGATGTTTGTAACTAGTATCCTCTGTAATTGTCATGGTTATTTCTGCTACATGATCTGATCCAGTTTTAGTGCTATACATGATGAGTGTATCTGAATTTGATTAAAAGTGACTAGTTATTTGTTCATTGTGCTTTCCATTTTTGTCTTGCTCATATAAAGTATGGAAGTTGTAGATGTTTCGAATATTGATATGTTGCTTTATCATAGCAATTATAGAGGAGGTGAAGCAGATTCTAATGGTTCTTCATGAGTACTGTTAACATGAGTGTCAAGTGGAAAGATGCTTGCATCTCAGATGTCTGATCTGGAGTAATGATTTAATGATACATTTATCTTATTTTATGGTCACGACAAGCACATATCCCCCTCCCTGCCCAGACCTCTTGGTCTGTTGGCATCTTGGTTACAACTTAAGAATATGTTGCAAAGCCATTTTATCTGAATCAGGTGTCGTCACATATGGTCATTACAAAGTTTTATCTATAACTTGTTGAGCTTAACCACATACAGGGATTCCATATTTTCAGAAGTTATTGTCATGGCATCACATGCGATGCTTGTGGTACAGAAATTCTGAGGTTGGTGATGATTTTGCTCTTACTAGTCTTTAGCCCAATTACTTTGTCGTTATTAACCATGCTTAACTTGCAGTTGAACCTGGTGGGGCAATTCCTGACAAGGAAAAATAACCCTGTCTGTGAAAAACATCAATGATTTAAGCCGTGATGTTATAAAGGTTTGTTCTGATGACACAATATCATTTTTCGTAGTGCATTGTGTTAATGACTAGTTTCTCAACAAAATGCTGCATTTCCTACTTGTTTGTTTGCGCAAGTTAAATTCTTTATGCCTACATAGACTGGTATTCCCTTTTTTTCCTCTCTTTTTTGCAACAATGCACGAGTTAACAAGACAAATATAGTGCGTTTGTTTGCAATAGTCACTAGTTCTTAATTCAATGTTTAAGAGTTTTTAGATCTTTGCGGATGTAATTTGTTGAGGTAAATCTACAAAGTTATGTTTTGGCAAGGCAGCCTTCCTTTGAGAAGGGTGTCTAGTGGCAATTTGTATTTGATGTAGACAATTTTCTTTTCTGATATGATAGTGAAATGTAAATAAACAACCCGAGCTTCATTAGAGGAATCAAGGGAAAAAGGAAATATAGGTTGTAATAGGGATTGTTAGCAATCACATTAAAGCTATTGCATCCACAGTATTATCATATCTTGGCCATATAAATATATTTTTCATGGCTGTAACAGGTACTAATATAGTCATTAATTTAGTTTCCCATTTAGCAATTTAAGTTAACATTGCATCCCCTCAAGTTTTTGATACTATTATTACACTGGGCGTCACCTTTCCCTCAAGCATGTAATGAACATTTCATGGGATTTGAAATGGCATGTTCTGCCCGTTCTTTTTTCCATGCTTTATGGTAAGTTATCTAACAAGTGGTTTTGTAAGTTTATCAGTCAGATACTGCAAGTGTAAAAGTCCCAGAACTTGATTTGGAGCTAGCTAGTGGCACACTTGGTGGGGTTGTTACAACGGTTGAAGGTTTGATTACCAAAATTAGTGAAAGTGAGTCTTTATTACTCATTTAATTTTTCCATGTGAACTCTGTTTGATTGTTGATTCTGTTATTTATAGTCTTTTTCCTTCATTGTTTGCTAAGTTTGAGCACTTCACCCTCAAATTGTTCTCTTCACAACTCGTTTAGGGTGTTCCGGAAGAGAGTGAGACTAAATTCGTTTGCTTGCTGATTCTGTTGTTTATAGTCCACATCACTTTTATTTTACTAAGTTTGAGCCTTTCACCCTGTAATGACTCTATCTTACAAGCGATGCTTTATATTTCTAGAGCAGAGTGAGGCTAGTTTGCTACCATGTACAGCGTAGACCTCCACATCTTCATTTAGCTAGAACTTTTGCTTCATTCCTAGGTTATTCAACCAAGTTCCTCTATTTGCTTCCTCATTTTTTTTATTGACTGTTCTTGGGCAACTGTCACTACCTTGTTCCTCATTGCATGAGTTTGACATGAGGTGCTTTAATTATGTATCTTATGCATATTAATTGTACTATTCCCAAACTCTGTGTTCAGGCCTTGAGAGAGTGCATGGATTTACTTTTGGAGATAGTCTTGACGAATCTAAGAAAAACAAGTGGCTAGACTTTAAGCAAGGTTGAACAAGGTACTATCTCAACACTGCTCTGGTAAATTTTATGTACCTGGTTACATAGAATACTGGTTCATTTCAGCTCTGCCCAGTCGGTATGCCTGTGTGCCATTTCAGTTTCTTGATAAATACGAGTGCCTAGAATGCATGGTTCTTTATCAATTAATAACTTAAATTTAAATATGATGGATTACTTGGTGTATTTAAAATCGGGATAGATTGAGATGTATAGCAATAAACATGCAAATTAACGATGAAGATTACTGCCTCATCTTCCTCAGACTTAAACCATACATATGACCCATATATTTGTTCTTATGTTTTTGTTTCATGTATATGGGAAGGATTGGAGATGCTTTGCATACGTCAGTCCTTGACACTTTTGCAGAATGAGATAAACATCAAATGATCTGTACAAGTAAAGAATGAAAACCTTAACCTTTTTTCTTCTCACGGAGGGGTCTGGTTGCTATTTTGCAGATTTTGAGCATGACAGAACCTTGGACTTTAATTCTGGATGTGCATTAGCTAACTCTTTTATTTGCACAGCAACTTATGATATTAAAGATGACCATCAATTAATTTGTAAGTTCTCTAATCTTGACAAAGAAGTGCTACCCCCTTTGCCATTATTTTCCAATAATTCTTATGTTGGCTCTTCTCCTTTGTACAATCAACAATATTGGATTGTTTCTGCAGTTGAGGAATATGAGAGATCATGGGAACAAAATGAAGAACTGGGCCTGAATGACATCGACACCTTCTTCAGCTGATGCTGGCTTACAACTCAACCGGGGGGTGACATCCAATGAGACCCCCAAGATAAATGAACTGCAAATGATGGTTGTGATCGAAGCAAGCATTGGATCAACTGTGCTGTGCCAAAACTATTCACATACTGGCTGCTGGACTGAAACAATGTTTCCTAAAGATTTAGAGCACCAACTGCAATTTTGAGGCTTCATATTATACTTATATACTGTAAAAATTATACTGTAAGGAATTTTTTGTTTATTTATGACTAAATTTTAGAATTATGTTTGCTTTGATGTTTCTACTTTGTCTTTCATATATTTTTTTAAGAGCTGACAATTTTCGGATTGGATACAATTACAGTCAAAAAACCCCCCGGTTAAGGCCTTAATGTTCTTGCCTGAGCACATACAAAATCATCACACACAAACAATGTTGTGTAATGTTTAATCAGGTAGCTTTTACTCTCTTTTTTCCTATCCAATTTTGCCCTAGGATATGAAGATCCTTAAGTTTGAGAAATACCCAAAATGAATAAAAATGTATTAAATTGCTTGTAAGAATAGTACAAAGTTCCCTTTCCAAAAAGCATTGTCATTTCTAACTCTTTTCAGATGGTGGTGTGTGCCTTATCACAGGTTTTCTTTCTCCCTCATCTTGGCCATAGCTTGTTTCATTGCTTCCTTTCTCTTCTTCTAGCTAACACTTCCCTGCATCCACTCACACTCGGGTTCTTTTTCTCTCTGGTGGTGGAAGGTGGGGCTCTTCTAGCTGCATTTGCTTGCTCTGGTCCCAACATTCAAGCTCGCATTGCCCCTGCCAAGCTCAATTACAGCCCTGCACCATAGAACCCAACCTAAAAATGCTCTTATTCTCATAACAAAAAACGGACAATGTTGGAAAAGTTATAATTGTCATGTTGACTTCAACCCAAGTTTAACAAGTGCAAGTATCAGTCAGGGTAATTCTCTAGATAGGAGTAAAGCATAATATTTCCCCTCACAAGCACAGTAAAACACCAGAAATTAAGGACTAAACAAAATTTTAGACTTTCTTGATGCTGCAATTTTTCAACTGGTGCTATAGTATAGCGTACAATGTACAATATAAAAGGGCTTCAATATGCAAACCTGCCATGAACTAGTTTATCATCCAAGACTATGGGTTCTGGTAGAAGCTGACACCGTCTGCCAATCTTAAGTAGAATTGAGATGCAAGTTGTTTGATTTGGCATGGGGTTTTGACAGTGGCTTAACAGGTTAGTGAATGCCTTGCACTCTCTCTGCTCAAGTCTCACAATCCAATAAATAAAAGAGCCAACATTTTTTTTAAAAGGACTCAGTATAGTCGAATTGTGACGTGAATGAGAGTGTTGAGCGGATAGTGTTTGTACGTTTTGGAAATAAACAGATAGGAAAACTCATTGGTTGCGACTCGATAAGGTTGTTTTCTTGTGGGACCCTTTTATGACCTTAAGATATCTCTGTTCGGTCCTTGTGCTTATTTACAACATAGCATAAGAGTAATTATTTATAGTAAAGATTTTTAGATTTTGGAAAGTGTAACATTTATTATATATATTTTTATTGTATTTTGTAATATATTTGTCAAATTATTTATTTATAGAGTATAATGGATTATTTTGTACATTGAGAGTATATATTTTTTATTCTACAAATAGATTTAAAATTTTGTCATATGTCTCTATTTTTGAAATATTTATTTTTTAATATTTAATTATACTTTTATAGGACATTTACTAACTCTTGACCTAGTTTGTGAAATTCAAAAACTCTGTT